>NW_027152489.1:0-111710 GCF_040937935.1 Hyperolius riggenbachi | reverse complement strand
CAGTTTTTCAATGGTGTAATGGTTTAACATAGAAAACTTACCGTTGGCTCTAGATTCTAATCTATCACTCCGATTTGCAAACGGATTTCACTGAAGCTGTAACTTTCATCCAGAACATAGTTTAGGGGCCATTACTTCTTCAACTATAGTCATTTTTCTTTCGATTGCAAACGTAACCAGTTTTTCAATGGTGTAATGGTTTAACATAGAAAACTTACCGTTGGCTCTAGATTCTAATCTATCACTCCGATTTGCAAACGGATTTCACTGAAGCTGTAACTTTCATCCCAGAACATAGTTTAGGGGCCATTACTTCTTCAACTATAGTCATTTTTCTTCGATTGCAAACGTAACCAGTTTTTCAATGGTGTAATGGTTTAACATAGAAAACTTACCGTTGGCTCTAGATTCTAATCTATCACTCCGATTTGCAAACGGATTTCACTGAAGCTGTAACTTTCATCCCAGAACATAGTTTAGGGGCCATTACTTCTTCAACTATAGTCATTTTTCTTTCGATTGCAAACGTAACCAGTTTTTCAATGGTGTAATGGTTTAACATAGAAAACTTACCGTTGGCTCTAGATTCTAATCTATCACTCCGATTTGCAAACGGATTTCACTGAAGCTGTAACTTTCATCCCAGAACATAGTTTAGGGGCCATTACTTCTTCAACTATAGTCATTTTTCTTTCGATTGCAAACGTAACCAGTTTTTCAATGGTGTAATGGTTTAACATAGAAAACTTACCGTTGGCTCTAGATTCTAATCTATCACTCCGATTTGCAAACGGATTTCACTGAAGCTGTAACTTTCATCCCAGAACATAGTTTAGGGGCCATTACTTCTTCAACTATAGTCATTTTTCTTTCGATTGCAAACGTAACCAGTTTTTCAATGGTGTAATGGTTTAACATAGAAAACTTACCGTTGGCTCTAGATTCTAATCTATCACTCCGATTTGCAAACGGATTTCACTGAAGCTGTAACTTTCATCCCAGAACATAGTTTAGGGGCCATTACTTCTTCAACTATAGTCATTTTTCTTCGATTGCAAACGTAACCAGTTTTTCAATGGTGTAATGGTTTAACATAGAAAACTTACCGTTGGCTCTAGATTCTAATCTATCACTCCGATTTGCAAACGGATTTCACTGAAGCTGTAACTTTCATCCCAGAACATAGTTTAGGGGCCATTACTTCTTCAACTATAGTCATTTTTCTTTCGATTGCAAACGTAACCAGTTTTTCAATGGTGTAATGGTTTAACATAGAAAACTTACCGTTGGCTCTAGATTCTAATCTATCACTCCGATTTGCAAACGGATTTCACTGAAGCTGTAACTTTCATCCCAGAACATAGTTTAGGGGCCATTACTTCTTCAACTATAGTCATTTTTCCTTCGATTGCAAACGTAACCAGTTTTTCAATGGTGTAATGGTTTAACATAGAAAACTTACCGTTGGCTCTAGATTCTAATCTATCACTCCGATTTGCAAACGGATTTCACTGAAGCTGTAACTTTCATCCCAGAACATAGTTTAGGGGCCATTACTTCTTCAACTATAGTCATTTTTCTTTCGATTGCAAACGTAACCAGTTTTTCAATGGTGTAATGGTTTAACATAGAAAACTTACCGTTGGCTCTAGATTCTAATCTATCACTCCGATTTGCAAACGGATTTCACTGAAGCTGTAACTTTCATCCCAGAACATAGTTTAGGGGCCATTACTTCTTCAACTATAGTCATTTTTCTTTCGATTGCAAACGTAACCAGTTTTTCAATGGTGTAATGGTTTAACATAGAAAACTTACCGTTGGCTCTAGATTCTAATCTATCACTCCGATTTGCAAACGGATTTCACTGAAGCTGTAACTTTCATCCAGAACATAGTTTAGGGGCCATTACTTCTTCAACTATAGTCATTTTTCTTTCGATTGCAAACGTAACCAGTTTTTCAATGGTGTAATGGTTTAACATAGAAAACTTACCGTTGGCTCTAGATTCTAATCTATCACTCCGATTTGCAAACGGATTTCACTGAAGCTGTAACTTTCATCCCAGAACATAGTTTAGGGGCCATTACTTCTTCAACTATAGTCATTTTTCTTTCGATTGCAAACGTAACCAGTTTTTCAATGGTGTAATGGTTTAACATAGAAAACTTACCGTTGGCTCTAGATTCTAATCTATCACTCCGATTTGCAAACGGATTTCACTGAAGCTGTAACTTTCATCCCAGAACATAGTTTAGGGGCCATTACTTCTTCAACTATAGTCATTTTTCCTTCGATTGCAAACGTAACCAGTTTTTCAATGGTGTAATGGTTTAACATAGAAAACTTACCGTTGGCTCTAGATTCTAATCTATCACTCCGATTTGCAAACGGATTTCACTGAAGCTGTAACTTTCATCCCAGAACATAGTTTAGGGGCCATTACTTCTTCAACTATAGTCATTTTTCCTTCGATTGCAAACGTAACCAGTTTTTCAATGGTGTAATGGTTTAACATAGAAAACTTACCGTTGGCTCTAGATTCTAATCTATCACTCCGATTTGCAAACGGATTTCACTGAAGCTGTAACTTTCATCCCAGAACATAGTTTAGGGGCCATTACTTCTTCAACTATAGTCATTTTTCTTTCGATTGCAAACGTAACCAGTTTTTCAATGGTGTAATGGTTTAACATAGAAAACTTACCGTTGGCTCTAGATTCTAATCTATCACTCCGATTTGCAAACGGATTTCACTGAAGCTGTAACTTTCATCCCAGAACATAGTTTAGGGCCATTACTTCTTCAACTATAGTCATTTTTCTTTCAATTGCAAACGTAACCAGTTTTTCAATGGTGTAATGGTTTAACATAGAAAACTTACCGTTGGCTCTAGATTCTAATCTATCACTCCGATTTGCAAACGGATTTCACTGAAGCTGTAACTTTCATCCCAGAACATAGTTTAGGGGCCATTACTTCTTCAACTATAGTCATTTTTCTTTCAATTGCAAACATAACCAGTTTTTCAATGGTGTAATGGTTTAACATAGAAAACTTACCGTTGGCTCTAGATTCTAATCTATCACTCCGATTTGCAAACGGATTTCACTGAAGCTGTAACTTTCATCCCAGAACATAGTTTAGGGGCCATTACTTCTTCAACTATAGTCATTTTTCTTTCGATTGCAAACGTAACCAGTTTTTCAATGGTGTAATGGTTTAACATAGAAAACTTACCGTTGGCTCTAGATTCTAATCTATCACTCCGATTTGCAAACGGATTTCACTGAAGCTGTAACTTTCATCCAGAACATAGTTTAGGGGCCATTACTTCTTCAACTATAGTCATTTTTCCTTCGATTGCAAACGTAACCAGTTTTTCAATGGTGTAATGGTTTAACATAGAAAACTTACCGTTGGCTCTAGATTCTAATCTATCACTCCGATTTGCAAACGGATTTCACTGAAGCTGTAACTTTCATCCCAGAACATAGTTTAGAGGCCATTACTTCTTCAACTATAGTCATTTTTCCTTCGATTGCAAACTTAACCAGTTTTTCAATGGTGTAATGGTTTAACATAGAAAACTTACCGTTGGCTCTAGATTCTAATCTATCACTCCGATTTGCAAACGGATTTCACTGAAGCTGTAACTTTCATCCCAGAACATAGTTTAGGGGCCATTACTTCTTCAACTATAGTCATTTTTCTTTCGATTGCAAACGTAACCAGTTTTTCAATGGTGTAATGGTTTAACATAGAAAACTTACCGTTGGCTCTAGATTCTAATCTATCACTCCGATTTGCAAACGGATTTCACTGAAGCTGTAACTTTCATCCCAGAACATAGTTTAGGGGCCATTACTTCTTCAACTATAGTCATTTTTCTCTTCGATTGCAAACGTAACCAGTTTTTCAATGGTGTAATGGTTTAACATAGAAAACTTACCGTTGGCTCTAGATTCTAATCTATCACTCCGATTTGCAAACGGATTTCACTGAAGCTGTAACTTTCATCCCAGAACATAGTTTAGGGGCCATTACTTCTTCAACTATAGTCATTTTTCTTTCGATTGCAAACTTAACCAGTTTTTCAATGGTGTAATGGTTTAACATAGAAAACTTACCGTTGGCTCTAGATTCTAATCTATCACTCCGATTTGCAAACGGATTTCACTGAAGCTGTAACTTTCATCCCAGAACATAGTTTAGGGGCCATTACTTCTTCAACTATAGTCATTTTTCTTTCGATTGCAAACGTAACCAGTTTTTCAATGGTGTAATGGTTTAACATAGAAAACTTACCGTTGGCTCTAGATTCTAATCTATCACTCCGATTTGCAAACGGATTTCACTGAAGCTGTAACTTTCATCCCAGAACATAGTTTAGGGGCCATTACTTCTTCAACTATAGTCATTTTTCTTTCGATTGCAAACGTAACCAGTTTTTCAATGGTGTAATGGTTTAACATAGAAAACTTACCGTTGGCTCTAGATTCTAATCTATCACTCCGATTTGCAAACGGATTTCACTGAAGCTGTAACTTTCATCCCAGAACATAGTTTAGGGGCCATTACTTCTTCAACTATAGTCATTTTTCTTTCGATTGCAAACGTAACCAGTTTTTCAATGGTGTAATGGTTTAACATAGAAAACTTACCGTTGGCTCTAGATTCTAATCTATCACTCCGATTTGCAAACGGATTTCACTGAAGCTGTAACTTTCATCCCAGAACATAGTTTAGGGGCCATTACTTCTTCAACTATAGTCATTTTTCTTTCGATTGCAAACGTAACCAGTTTTTCAATGGTGTAATGGTTTAACATAGAAAACTTACCGTTGGCTCTAGATTCTAATCTATCACTCCGATTTGCAAACGGATTTCACTGAAGCTGTAACTTTCATCCCAGAACATAGTTTAGGGGCCATTACTTCTTCAACTATAGTCATTTTTCCTTCGATTGCAAACGTAACCAGTTTTTCAATGGTGTAATGGTTTAACATAGAAAACTTACCGTTGGCTCTAGATTCTAATCTATCACTCCGATTTGCAAACGGATTTCACTGAAGCTGTAACTTTCATCCCAGAACATAGTTTAGGGGCCATTACTTCTTCAACTATAGTCATTTTTCTTTCGATTGCAAACGTAACCAGTTTTTCAATGGTGTAATGGTTTAACATAGAAAACTTACCGTTGGCTCTAGATTCTAATCTATCACTCCGATTTGCAAACGGATTTCACTGAAGCTGTAACTTTCATCCCAGAACATAGTTTAGGGGCCATTACTTCTTCAACTATAGTCATTTTTCTTTCGATTGCAAACGTAACCAGTTTTTCAATGGTGTAATGGTTTAACATAGAAAACTTACCGTTGGCTCTAGATTCTAATCTATCACTCCGATTTGCAAACGGATTTCACTGAAGCTGTAACTTTCATCCCAGAACATAGTTTAGGGGCCATTACTTCTTCAACTATAGTCATTTTTCTTTCGATTGCAAACGTAACCAGTTTTTCAATGGTGTAATGGTTTAACATAGAAAACTTACCGTTGGCTCTAGATTCTAATCTATCACTCCGATTTGCAAACGGATTTCACTGAAGCTGTAACTTTCATCCCAGAACATAGTTTAGGGGCCATTACTTCTTCAACTATAGTCATTTTTCTTTCGATTGCAAACGTAACCAGTTTTTCAATGGTGTAATGGTTTAACATAGAAAACTTACCGTTGGCTCTAGATTCTAATCTATCACTCCGATTTGCAAACGGATTTCACTGAAGCTGTAACTTTCATCCCAGAATAGTTTAGGGGCCATTACTTCTTCAACTATAGTCATTTTTCTTTCGATTGCAAACGTAACCAGTTTTTCAATGGGTGTAATGGTTTAACATAGAAAACTTACCGTTGGCTCTAGATTCTAATCTATCACTCCGATTTGCAAACGGATTTCACTGAAGCTGTAACTTTCATCCCAGAACATAGTTTAGGGGCCATTACTTCTTCAACTATAGTCATTTTTCTTTCGATTGCAAACGTAACCAGTTTATCAATGGTGTAATGGTTTAACATAGAAAAACTTACCGTTGGCTCTAGATTCTAATCTATCACTCCGATTTGCAAACGGATTTCACTGAAGCTGTAACTTTCATCCCAGAACATAGTTTAGGGGCCATTACTTCTTCAACTATAGTCATTTTCCTTTCGATTGCAAACGTAACCAGTTTTTCAATGGTGTAATGGTTTAACATAGAAAACTTACCGTTGGCTCTAGATTCTAATCTATCACTCCGATTTGCAAACGGATTTCACTGAAGCTGTAACCAATCCCAGAACATAGTTTAGGGGCCATTACTTCTTCAACTATAGTCATTTTTCTTTCAATTGCAAACGTAACCAGTTTTTCAATGGTGTAATGGTTTAACATAGAAAACTTACCGTTGGCTCTAGATTCTAATCTATCACTCCGATTTGCAAACGGATTTCACTGAAGCTGTAACTTTCATCCCAGAACATAGTTTAGGGGCCATTACTTCTTCAACTATAGTCATTTTTCTGTCAATTGCAAACATAACCAGTTTTTCAATGGTGTAATGGTTTAACATAGAAAACTTACCGTTGGCTCTAGATTCTAATCTATCACTCCGATTTGCAAACGGATTTCACTGAAGCTGTAACTTTCATCCCAGAACATAGTTTAGGGGCCATTACTTCTTCAACTATAGTCATTTTTCTTTCAATTGCAAACGTAACCAGTTTTTCAATGGTGTAATGGTTTAACATAGAAAACTTACCGTTGGCTCTAGATTCTAATCTATCACTCCGATTTGCAAACGGATTTCACTGAAGCTGTATCTTTCATCCCAGAACATAGTTTAGGGGCCATTACTTCTTCAACTATAGTCATTTTCTTTCGATTGCAAACGTAACCAGTTTTTCAATGGTGTAATGGTTTAACATAGAAAACTTACCGTTGGCTCTAGATTCTAATCTATCACTCCGATTTGCAAACGGATTTCACTGAAGCTGTAACTTTCATCCCAGAACATAGTTTAGGGGCCATTACTTCTTCAACTATAGTCATTTTTCTTTCAATTGCAAACGTAACCAGTTTTTCAATGGTGTAATGGTTTAACATAGAAAACTTACCGTTGGCTCTAGATTCTAATCTATCACTCCGATTTGCAAACGGATTTCACTGAAGCTGTAACTTTCATCCCAGAACATAGTTTAGGGGCCATTACTTCTTCAACTATAGTCATTTTTCTTTCGATTGCAAACGTAACCAGTTTTTCAATGGTGTAATGGTTTAACATAGAAAACTTACCGTTGGCTCTAGATTCTAATCTATCACTCCGATTTGCAAACGGATTTCACTGAAGCTGTAACTTTCATCCCAGAACATAGTTTAGGGGCATTACTTCTTCAACTATAGTCATTTTTCTTTCGATTGCAAACGTAACAACTTTCATCCCAGAACATAGTTTAGGGGCCATTACTTCTTAACTTAGTCATTTTTTCTTTCGGATTGCAAACGTAACCAGTTTTCAATGGTGTAATGGTTTAACATAGAAAACTTACCGTGGTCTCTAGATTCTAATCTATCACTCCGATTTTGCAAAGGATTTCACTGAAGCTGTAACTTTCATCCAAACAAGTTTAGGGGCAGTACTTCTTCAACTATAGTCATTTTTCTTTCGATTGCAAACATAACCAGTTTTCAATGGTGTAATGTTTAACATAGGAAACTTACCGTTGGCTCTAGATTCTATCTATCACTCCGATTTGCAAACGGATTAGTGCTCACTGATGTTGTAACTTTCATCCCAGAACATAGTTTAGGGGCCATTACTTCTTCAACTATAGTCATTTTTCTTTCGATTGCAAAATCTGTCACTCCGATTTGCAAACAGATTTCACTGAAGCTGTAACTTTCATCCCAGAACATAGTTTAGGGGCCATTACTTCTTCAACTATAGTCATTTTTCTTTCGATTGCAAACGTAACCAGTTTTTCAATGGTGTAATGGTTTAACATAGAAAACTTACCGTTGGCTCTAGATTCTAATCTATCACTCCGATTTGCAAACGGATTTCACTGAAGCTGTAACTTTCATCCCAGAACATAGTTTAGGGGCATTACTTCTTCAACTATAGTCATTTTTCTTTCGATTGCAAACATAACCAGTTTTTCAATGGTGTAATGGTTTAACATAGAAAACTTACCGTTGGCTCTAGATTCTAATCTATCACTCCGATTTGCAAACGGATTTCACTGAAGCTGTAACTTTCATCCCAGAACATAGTTTAGGGGCCATTACTTCTTCAACTATAGTCATTTTTCTTTCGATTGCAAACGTAACCAGTTTTTCAATGGGTAATGGTTTAACATAGAAAACTTACCGTTGGCTCTAGATTCTAATCTATCACTCCGATTTGCAAACGATTTCACTGAAGCTGTAACTTTCATCCCAGAACATAGTTTAGGGGCCATTACTTCTTCAACTATAGTCATTTTTCTTTCGATTGCAAACGTAACCAGTTTTTCAATGGTGTAATGGTTTAACATAGAAAACTTACCGTTGGCTCTAGATTCTAATCTATCACTCCGATTTGCAAACGGATTTCACTGAAGCTGTACTTTCATCCCAGAACATAGTTTAGGGGCCATTACTTCTTCAACTATAGTCATTTTTCTTTCGATTGCAAACGTAACCAGTTTTTCAATGGTGTAATGGTTTAACATAGAAAACTTACCGTTGGCTCTAGATTCTAATCTATCACTCCGATTTGCAAACGGATTTCACTGAAGCTGTAACTTTCATCCCAGAACATAGTTTAGGGGCCATTACTTCTTCAACTATAGTCATTTTTCTTTCGATTGCAACGTAACCAGTTTTTCAATGGTGTAATGGTTTAACATAGAAAACTTACCGTTGGCTCTAGATTCTAATCTATCACTCCGATTTGCAAACGGATTTCACTGAAGCTGTAACTTTCATCCCAGAACATAGTTTAGGGGCCATTACTTCTTCAACTATAGTCATTTTTCTTTCGATTGCAAACGTAACCAGTTTTTCAATGGTGTAATGGTTTAACATAGAAAACTTACCGTTGGCTCTAGATTCTAATCTATCACTCCGATTTGCAAACGGATTTCACTGAAGCTGTAACTTTCATCCCAGAACATAGTTTAGGGGCCATTACTTCTTCAACTATAGTCATTTTTCTTTCGATTGCAAACGTAACCAGTTTTTCAATGGTGTAATGGTTTAACATAGAAAACTTACCGTTGGCTCTAGATTCTAATCTGTCACTCCGATTTGCAAACAGATTTCACTGAAGCTGTAACTTTCATCCAGAACATAGTTTAGGGGCCATTACTTCTTCAACTATAGTCATTTTTCTTTCGATTGCAAACGTAACCAGTTTTTCAATGGTGTAATGGTTTAACATAGAAAACTTACCGTTGGCTCTAGATTCTAATCTATCACTCCGATTTGCAAACGGATTTCACTGAAGCTGTAACTTTCATCCCAGAACATAGTTTAGGGGCCATTACTTCTTCAACTATAGTCATTTTTCTTTCGATTGCAAACGTAACCAGTTTTTCAATGGTGTAATGGTTTAACATAGAAAACTTACCGTTGGCTCTAGATTCTAATCTATCACTCCGATTTGCAAACGGATTTCACTGAAGCTGTAACTTTCATCCCAGAACATAGTTTAGGGGCCATTACTTCTTCAACTATAGTCATTTTTCTTTCGATTGCAAACGTAACCAGTTTTTCAATGGTGTAATGGTTTAACATAGAAAACTTACCGTTGGCTCTAGATTCTAATCTATCACTCCGATTTGCAAACGGATTTCACTGAAGCTGTAACTTTCATCCCAGAACATAGTTTAGGGGCCATTACTTCTTCAACTATAGTCATTTTTCTTTCGATTGCAAACGTAACCAGTTTTTCAATGGTGTAATGGTTTAACATAGAAAACTTACCGTTGGCTCTAGATTCTAATCTATCACTCCGATTTGCAAACGGATTTCACTGAAGCTGTAACTTTCATCCCAGAACATAGTTTAGGGGCCATTACTTCTTCAACTATAGTCATTTTTCTTTCGATTGCAAACGTAACCAGTTTTTCAATGGTGTAATGGTTTAACATAGAAAACTTACCGTTGGCTCTAGATTCTAATCTATCACTCCGATTTGCAAACGGATTTCACTGAAGCTGTAACTTTCATCCCAGAACATAGTTTAGGGGCCATTACTTCTTCAACTATAGTCATTTTTCTTTCGATTGCAAACGTAACCAGTTTTTCAATGGTGTAATGGTTTAACATAGAAAACTTACCGTTGGCTCTAGATTCTAATCTATCACTCCGATTTGCAAACGGATTTCACTGAAGCTGTAACTTTCATCCCAGAACATAGTTTAGGGGCCATTACTTCTTCAACTATAGTCATTTTTCTTTCGATTGCAAACGTAACCAGTTTTCAATGGTGTAATGGTTTAACATAGAAAACTTACCGTTGGCTCTAGATTCTAATCTATCACTCCGATTTGCAAACGGATTTCACTGAAGCTGTAACTTTCATCCCAGAACATAGTTTAGGGGCCATTACTTCTTCAACTATAGTCATTTTTCTTTCGATTGCAAACGTAACCAGTTTTTCAATGGTGTAATGGTTTAACATAGAAAACTTACCGTTGGCTCTAGATTCTAATCTATCACTCCGATTTGCAAACGGATTTCACTGAAGCTGTAACTTTCATCCCAGAACATAGTTTAGGGGCCATTACTTCTTCAACTATAGTCATTTTTCTTTCGATTGCAACGTAACCAGTTTTTCAATGGTGTAATGGTTTAACATAGAAAACTTACCGTTGGCTCTAGATTCTAATCTATCACTCCGATTTGCAAACGGATTTCACTGAAGCTGTAACTTTCATCCCAGAACATAGTTTAGGGCCATTACTTCTTCAACTATAGTCATTTTTCTTTCGATTGCAAACGTAACCAGTTTTTCAATGGTGTAATGGTTTAACATAGAAAACTTACCGTTGGCTCTAGATTCTAATCTGTCACTCCGATTTGCAAACGGATTTCACTGAAGCTGTAACTTTCATCCCAGAACATAGTTTAGGGGCCATTACTTCTTCAACTATAGTCATTTTTCTTTCGATTGCAAACGTAACCAGTTTTTCAATGGTGTAATGGTTTAACATAGAAAACTTACCGTTGGCTCTAGATTCTAATCTGTCACTCCGATTTGCAAACGGATTTCACTGAAGCTGTAACTTTCATCCCAGAACATAGTTTAGGGGCCATTACTTCTTCAACTATAGTCATTTTTCTTTCGATTGCAAACGTAACCAGTTTTTCAATGGTGTAATGGTTTAACATAGAAAACTTACCGTTGGCTCTAGATTCTAATCTATCACTCCGATTTGCAAACGGATTTCACTGAAGCTGTAACTTTCATCCCAGAACATAGTTTAGGGGCCATTACTTCTTCAACTATAGTCATTTTTCTTTCAATTGCAAACAGTAACCAGTTTTTCAATGGTGTAATGGTTTAACATAGAAAACTTACCGTTGGCTCTAGATTCTAATCTATCACTCCGATTTGCAAACGGATTTCACTGAAGCTGTAACTTTCATCCCAGAACATAGTTTAGGGGCCATTACTTCTTCAACTATAGTCATTTTTTCTTTCGATTGCAAACGTAACCAGTTTTTCAATGGTGTAATGGTTTAACATAGAAAACTTACCGTTGGCTCTAGATTCTAATCTATCACTCCGATTTGCAAACGGATTTCACTGAAGCTGTAACTTTCATCCCAGAACATAGTTTAGGGGCCATTACTTCTTCCAACTATAGTCATTTTTCTTTCGATTGCAAACGTAACCAGTTTTTCAATGGTGTAATGGTTTAACATAGAAAACTTACCGTTGGCTCTAGATTCTAATCTATCACTCCGATTTGCAAACGGATTTCACTGAAGCTGTAACTTTCATCCCAGAACATAGTTTAGGGGCCATTACTTCTTCAACTATAGTCATTTTTCTTTCGATTGCAAACGTAACCAGTTTTTCAATGGTGTAATGGTTTAACATAGAAAACTTACCGTTGGCTCTAGATTCTAATCTATCACTCCGATTTGCAAACGGATTTCACTGAAGCTGTAACTTTCATCCCAGAACATAGTTTAGGGGCCATTACTTCTTCAACTATAGTCATTTTTCTTTCGATTGCAAACGTAACCAGTTTTTCAATGGTGTAATGGTTTAACATAGAAAACTTACCGTTGGCTCTAGATTCTAATCTATCACTCCGATTTGCAAACGGATTTCACTGAAGCTGTAACTTTCATCCCAGAACATAGTTTAGGGGCCATTACTTCTTCAACTATAGTCATTTTTCTTTCGATTGCAAACGTAACCAGTTTTTCAATGGTGTAATGGTTTAACATAGAAAACTTACCGTTGGCTCTAGATTCTAATCTGTCACTCCGATTTGCAAACGGATTTCACTGAAGCTGTAACTTTCATCCCAGAACATAGTTTAGGGGCCATTACTTCTTCAACTATAGTCATTTTTCTTTCGATTGCAAACGTAACCAGTTTTTCAATGGTGTAATGGTTTAACATAGAAAACTTACCGTTGGCTCTAGATTCTAATCTATCACTCCGATTTGCAAACGGATTTCACTGAAGCTGTAACTTTCATCCCAGAACATAGTTTAGGGGCCATTACTTCTTCAACTATAGTCATTTTTCTTTCGATTGCAAACGTAACCAGTTTTTCAATGGTGTAATGGTTTAACATAGAAAACTTACCGTTGGCTCTAGATTCTAATCTATCACTCCGATTTGCAAACGGATTTCACTGAAGCTGTAACTTTCATCCCAGAACATAGTTTAGGGGCCATTACTTCTTCAACTATAGTCATTTTTCTTTCGATTGCAAACGTAACCAGTTTTTCAATGGTGTAATGGTTTAACATAGAAAACTTACCGTTGGCTCTAGATTCTAATCTATCACTCCGATTTGCAAACGGATTTCACTGAAGCTGTAACTTTCATCCCAGAACATAGTTTAGGGGCCATTACTTCTTCAACTATAGTCATTTTTCTTTCGATTGCAAACGTAACCAGTTTTTCAATGGTGTAATGGTTTAACATAGAAAACTTACCGTTGGCTCTAGATTCTAATCTATCACTCCGATTTGCAAACGGATTTCACTGAAGCTGTAACTTTCATCCCAGAACATAGTTTAGGGGCCATTACTTCTTCAACTATAGTCATTTTTCTTTCGATTGCAAACGTAACCAGTTTTTCAATGGTGTAATGGTTTAACATAGAAAACTTACCGTTGGCTCTAGATTCTAATCTATCACTCCGATTTGCAAACGGATTTCACTGAAGCTGTAACTTTCATCCCAGAACATAGTTTAGGGGCCATTACTTCTTCAACTATAGTCATTTTTCTTTCGATTGCAAACGTAACCAGTTTTTCAATGGTGTAATGGTTTAACATAGAAAACTTACCGTTGGCTCTAGATTCTAATCTATCACTCCGATTTGCAAACGGATTTCACTGAAGCTGTAACTTTCATCCCAGAACATAGTTTAGGGGCCATTACTTCTTCAACTATAGTCATTTTTCTTTCGATTGCAAACGTAACCAGTTTTTCAATGGTGTAATGGTTTAACATAGAAAACTTACCGTTGGCTCTAGATTCTAATCTATCACTCCGATTTGCAAACGGATTTCACTGAAGCTGTAACTTTCATCCCAGAACATAGTTTAGGGGCCATTACTTCTTCAACTATAGTCATTTTTCTTTCGATTGCAAACGTAACCAGTTTTTCAATGGTGTAATGGTTTAACATAGAAAACTTACCGTTGGCTCTAGATTCTAATCTATCACTCCGATTTGCAAACGGATTTCACTGAAGCTGTAACTTTCATCCCAGAACATAGTTTAGGGGCCATTACTTCTTCAACTATAGTCATTTTTCTTTCGATTGCAAACGTAACCAGTTTTTCAATGGTGTAATGGTTTAACATAGAAAACTTACCGTTGGCTCTAGATTCTAATCTATCACTCCGATTTGCAAACGGATTTCACTGAAGCTGTAACTTTCATCCCAGAACATAGTTTAGGGGCCATTACTTCTTCAACTATAGTCATTTTTCTTTCGATTGCAAACGTAACCAGTTTTTCAATGGTGTAATGGTTTAACATAGAAAACTTACCGTTGGCTCTAGATTCTAATCTATCACTCCGATTTGCAAACGGATTTCACTGAAGCTGTAACTTTCATCCCAGAACATAGTTTAGGGGCCATTACTTCTTCAACTATAGTCATTTTTCTTTCGATTGCAAACGTAACCAGTTTTTCAATGGTGTAATGGTTTAACATAGAAAACTTACCGTTGGCTCTAGATTCTAATCTATCACTCCGATTTGCAAACGGATTTCACTGAAGCTGTAACTTTCATCCCAGAACATAGTTTAGGGGCCATTACTTCTTCAACTATAGTCATTTTTCTTTCGATTGCAAACGTAACCAGTTTTTCAATGGTGTAATGGTTTAACATAGAAAACTTACCGTTGGCTCTAGATTCTAATCTATCACTCCGATTTGCAAACGGATTTCACTGAAGCTGTAACTTTCATCCCAGAACATAGTTTAGGGGCCATTACTTCTTCAACTATAGTCATTTTTCTTTCGATTGCAAACGTAACCAGTTTTTCAATGGTGTAATGGTTTAACATAGAAAACTTACCGTTGGCTCTAGATTCTAATCTATCACTCCGATTTGCAAACGGATTTCACTGAAGCTGTAACTTTCATCCCAGAACATAGTTTAGGGGCCATTACTTCTTCAACTATAGTCATTTTTCTTTCGATTGCAAACGTAACCAGTTTTTCAATGGTGTAATGGTTTAACATAGAAAACTTACCGTTGGCTCTAGATTCTAATCTGTCACTCCGATTTGCAAACGGATTTCACTGAAGCTGTAACTTTCATCCCAGAACATAGTTTAGGGGCCATTACTTCTTCAACTATAGTCATTTTTCTTTCGATTGCAAACGTAACCAGTTTTTCAATGGTGTAATGGTTTAACATAGAAAACTTACCGTTGGCTCTAGATTCTAATCTATCACTCCGATTTGCAAACGGATTTCACTGAAGCTGTAACTTTCATCCCAGAACATAGTTTAGGGGCCATTACTTCTTCAACTATAGTCATTTTTCTTTCGATTGCAAACGTAACCAGTTTTTCAATGGTGTAATGGTTTAACATAGAAAACTTACCGTTGGCTCTAGATTCTAATCTATCACTCCGATTTGCAAACGGATTTCACTGAAGCTGTAACTTTCATCCCAGAACATAGTTTAGGGGCCATTACTTCTTCAACTATAGTCATTTTCTTTCGATTGCAAACGTAACCAGTTTTTCAATGGTGTAATGGTTTAACATAGAAAACTTACCGTTGGCTCTAGATTCTAATCTATCACTCCGATTTGCAAACGGATTTCACTGAAGCTGTAACTTTCATCCCAGAACATAGTTTAGGGGCCATTACTTCTTCAACTATAGTCATTTTTCTTTCGATTGCAAACGTAACCAGTTTTTCAATGGTGTAATGGTTTAACATAGAAAACTTACCGTTGGCTCTAGATTCTAATCTATCACTCCGATTTGCAAACGGATTTCACTGAAGCTGTAACTTTCATCCAGAACATAGTTTAGGGGCCATTACTTCTTCAACTATAGTCATTTTTCTTTCGATTGCAAACGTAACCAGTTTTTCAATGGTGTAATGGTTTAACATAGAAAACTTACCGTTGGCTCTAGATTCTAATCTATCACTCCGATTTGCAAACGGATTTCACTGAAGCTGTAACTTTCATCCCAGAACATAGTTTAGGGGCCATTACTTCTTCAACTATAGTCATTTTTCTTTCGATTGCAAACGTAACCAGTTTTTCAATGGTGTAATGGTTTAACATAGAAAACTTACCGTTGGCTCTAGATTCTAATCTATCACTCCGATTTGCAAACGGATTTCACTGAAGCTGTAACTTTCATCCCAGAACATAGTTTAGGGGCCATTACTTCTTCAACTATAGTCATTTTTCTTTCGATTGCAAACGTAACCAGTTTTTCAATGGTGTAATGGTTTAACATAGAAAACTTACCGTTGGCTCTAGATTCTAATCTATCACTCCGATTTGCAAACGGATTTCACTGAAGCTGTAACTTTCATCCCAGAACATAGTTTAGGGCCATTACTTCTTCAACTATAGTCATTTTTCTTTCGATTGCAAACGTAACCAGTTTTTCAATGGTGTAATGGTTTAACATAGAAAACTTACCGTTGGCTCTAGATTCTAATCTATCACTCCGATTTGCAAACGGATTTCACTGAAGCTGTAACTTTCATCCCAGAACATAGTTTAGGGGCCATTACTTCTTCAACTATAGTCATTTTTCTTTCGATTGCAAACGTAACCAGTTTTTCAATGGTGTAATGGTTTAACATAGAAAACTTACCGTTGGCTCTAGATTCTAATCTATCACTCCGATTTGCAAACGGATTTCACTGAAGCTGTAACTTTCATCCCAGAACATAGTTTAGGGGCCATTACTTCTTCAACTATAGTCATTTTTCTTTCGATTGCAAACGTAACCAGTTTTTCAATGGTGTAATGGTTTAACATAGAAAACTTACCGTTGGCTCTAGATTCTAATCTATCACTCCGATTTGCAAACGGATTTCACTGAAGCTGTAACTTTCATCCCAGAACATAGTTTAGGGGCCATTACTTCTTCAACTATAGTCATTTTTCTTTCGATTGCAAACGTAACCAGTTTTTCAATGGTGTAATGGTTTAACATAGAAAACTTACCGTTGGCTCTAGATTCTAATCTATCACTCCGATTTGCAAACGGATTTCACTGAAGCTGTAACTTTCATCCCAGAACATAGTTTAGGGGCCATTACTTCTTCAACTATAGTCATTTTTCTTTCGATTGCAAACGTAACCAGTTTTTCAATGGTGTAATGGTTTAACATAGAAAACTTACCGTTGGCTCTAGATTCTAATCTATCACTCCGATTTGCAAACGGATTTCACTGAAGCTGTAACTTTCATCCCAGAACATAGTTTAGGGGCCATTACTTCTTCAACTATAGTCATTTTTCTTTCGATTGCAAACGTAACCAGTTTTTCAATGGTGTAATGGTTTAACATAGAAAACTTACCGTTGGCTCTAGATTCTAATCTGTCACTCCGATTTGCAAACGGATTTCACTGAAGCTGTAACTTTCATCCCAGAACATAGTTTAGGGGCCATTACTTCTTCAACTATAGTCATTTTTCTTTCGATTGCAAACGTAACCAGTTTTTCAATGGTGTAATGGTTTAACATAGAAAACTTACCGTTGGCTCTAGATTCTAATCTATCACTCCGATTTGCAAACGGATTTCACTGAAGCTGTAACTTTCATCCCAGAACATAGTTTAGGGGCCATTACTTCTTCAACTATAGTCATTTTTCTTTCGATTGCAAACGTAACCAGTTTTTCAATGGTGTAATGGTTTAACATAGAAAACTTACCGTTGGCTCTAGATTCTAATCTATCACTCCGATTTGCAAACGGATTTCACTGAAGCTGTAACTTTCATCCCAGAACATAGTTTAGGGGCCATTACTTCTTCAACTATAGTCATTTTTCTTTCGATTGCAAACGTAACCAGTTTTTCAATGGTGTAATGGTTTAACATAGAAAACTTACCGTTGGCTCTAGATTCTAATCTGTCACTCCGATTTGCAAACGGATTTCACTGAAGCTGTAACTTTCATCCCAGAACATAGTTTAGGGGCCATTACTTCTTCAACTATAGTCATTTTTCTTTCGATTGCAAACGTAACCAGTTTTTCAATGGTGTAATGGTTTAACATAGAAAACTTACCGTTGGCTCTAGATTCTAATCTATCACTCCGATTTGCAAACGGATTTCACTGAAGCTGTAACTTTCATCCCAGAACATAGTTTAGGGGCCATTACTTCTTCAACTATAGTCATTTTTCTTTCGATTGCAAACGTAACCAGTTTTTCAATGGTGTAATGGTTTAACATAGAAAACTTACCGTTGGCTCTAGATTCTAATCTATCACTCCGATTTGCAAACGGATTTCACTGAAGCTGTAACTTTCATCCCAGAACATAGTTTAGGGGCCATTACTTCTTCAACTATAGTCATTTTTCTTTCGATTGCAAACGTAACCAGTTTTTCAATGGTGTAATGGTTTAACATAGAAAACTTACCGTTGGCTCTAGATTCTAATCTATCACTCCGATTTGCAAACGGATTTCACTGAAGCTGTAACTTTCATCCCAGAACATAGTTTAGGGGCCATTACTTCTTCAACTATAGTCATTTTTCTTTCGATTGCAAACGTAACCAGTTTTTCAATGGTGTAATGGTTTAACATAGAAAACTTACCGTTGGCTCTAGATTCTAATCTATCACTCCGATTTGCAAACGGATTTCACTGAAGCTGTAACTTTCATCCCAGAACATAGTTTAGGGGCCATTACTTCTTCAACTATAGTCATTTTTCTTTCGATTGCAAACGTAACCAGTTTTTCAATGGTGTAATGGTTTAACATAGAAAACTTACCGTTGGCTCTAGATTCTAATCTATCACTCCGATTTGCAAACGGATTTCACTGAAGCTGTAACTTTCATCCCAGAACATAGTTTAGGGGCCATTACTTCTTCAACTATAGTCATTTTTCTTTCGATTGCAAACGTAACCAGTTTTTCAATGGTGTAATGGTTTAACATAGAAAACTTACCGTTGGCTCTAGATTCTAATCTATCACTCCGATTTGCAAACGGATTTCACTGAAGCTGTAACTTTCATCCCAGAACATAGTTTAGGGGCCATTACTTCTTCAACTATAGTCATTTTTCTTTCGATTGCAAACGTAACCAGTTTTTCAATGGTGTAATGGTTTAACATAGAAAACTTACCGTTGGCTCTAGATTCTAATCTATCACTCCGATTTGCAAACGGATTTCACTGAAGCTGTAACTTTCATCCCAGAACATAGTTTAGGGGCCATTACTTCTTCAACTATAGTCATTTTTCTTTCGATTGCAAACGTAACCAGTTTTTCAATGGTGTAATGGTTTAACATAGAAAACTTACCGTTGGCTCTAGATTCTAATCTATCACTCCGATTTGCAAACGGATTTCACTGAAGCTGTAACTTTCATCCCAGAACATAGTTTAGGGGCCATTACTTCTTCAACTATAGTCATTTTTCTTTCGATTGCAAACGTAACCAGTTTTTCAATGGTGTAATGGTTTAACATAGAAAACTTACCGTTGGCTCTAGATTCTAATCTATCACTCCGATTTGCAAACGGATTTCACTGAAGCTGTAACTTTCATCCCAGAACATAGTTTAGGGGCCATTACTTCTTCAACTATAGTCATTTTCTTTCGATTGCAAACGTAACCAGTTTTTCAATGGTGTAATGGTTTAACATAGAAAACTTACCGTTGGCTCTAGATTCTAATCTATCACTCCGATTTGCAAACGGATTTCACTGAAGCTGTAACTTTCATCCCAGAACATAGTTTAGGGGCCATTACTTCTTCAACTATAGTCATTTTTCTTTCGATTGCAAACGTAACCAGTTTTTCAATGGTGTAATGGTTTAACATAGAAAACTTACCGTTGGCTCTAGATTCTAATCTATCACTCCGATTTGCAAACGGATTTCACTGAAGCTGTAACTTTCATCCCAGAACATAGTTTAGGGGCCATTACTTCTTCAACTATAGTCATTTTTCTTTCGATTGCAAACGTAACCAGTTTTTCAATGGTGTAATGGTTTAACATAGAAAACTTACCGTTGGCTCTAGATTCTAATCTATCACTCCGATTTGCAAACGGATTTCACTGAAGCTGTAACTTTCATCCCAGAACATAGTTTAGGGGCCATTACTTCTTCAACTATAGTCATTTTTCTTTCGATTGCAAACGTAACCAGTTTTTCAATGGTGTAATGGTTTAACATAGAAAACTTACCGTTGGCTCTAGATTCTAATCTATCACTCCGATTTGCAAACGGATTTCACTGAAGCTGTAACTTTCATCCCAGAACATAGTTTAGGGGCCATTACTTCTTCAACTATAGTCATTTTTCTTTCGATTGCAAACGTAACCAGTTTTTCAATGGTGTAATGGTTTAACATAGAAAACTTACCGTTGGCTCTAGATTCTAATCTATCACTCCGATTTGCAAACGGATTTCACTGAAGCTGTAACTTTCATCCCAGAACATAGTTTAGGGGCCATTACTTCTTCAACTATAGTCATTTTTCTTTCGATTGCAAACGTAACCAGTTTTTCAATGGTGTAATGGTTTAACATAGAAAACTTACCGTTGGCTCTAGATTCTAATCTATCACTCCGATTTGCAAACGGATTTCACTGAAGCTGTAACTTTCATCCCAGAACATAGTTTAGGGGCCATTACTTCTTCAACTATAGTCATTTTTCTTTCGATTGCAAACGTAACCAGTTTTTCAATGGTGTAATGGTTTAACATAGAAAACTTACCGTTGGCTCTAGATTCTAATCTATCACTCCGATTTGCAAACGGATTTCACTGAAGCTGTAACTTTCATCCCAGAACATAGTTTAGGGGCCATTACTTCTTCAACTATAGTCATTTTTCTTTCGATTGCAAACGTAACCAGTTTTTCAATGGTGTAATGGTTTAACATAGAAAACTTACCGTTGGCTCTAGATTCTAATCTATCACTCCGATTTGCAAACGGATTTCACTGAAGCTGTAACTTTCATCCCAGAACATAGTTTAGGGGCCATTACTTCTTCAACTATAGTCATTTTTCTTTCGATTGCAAACGTAACCAGTTTTTCAATGGTGTAATGGTTTAACATAGAAAACTTACCGTTGGCTCTAGATTCTAATCTATCACTCCGATTTGCAAACGGATTTCACTGAAGCTGTAACTTTCATCCCAGAACATAGTTTAGGGGCCATTACTTCTTCAACTATAGTCATTTTTCTTTCGATTGCAAACGTAACCAGTTTTTCAATGGTGTAATGGTTTAACATAGAAAACTTACCGTTGGCTCTAGATTCTAATCTATCACTCCGATTTGCAAACGGATTTCACTGAAGCTGTAACTTTCATCCCAGAACATAGTTTAGGGGCCATTACTTCTTCAACTATAGTCATTTTTCTTTCGATTGCAAACGTAACCAGTTTTTCAATGGTGTAATGGTTTAACATAGAAAACTTACCGTTGGCTCTAGATTCTAATCTATCACTCCGATTTGCAAACGGATTTCACTGAAGCTGTAACTTTCATCCCAGAACATAGTTTAGGGGCCATTACTTCTTCAACTATAGTCATTTTTCTTTCGATTGCAAACGTAACCAGTTTTTCAATGGTGTAATGGTTTAACATAGAAAACTTACCGTTGGCTCTAGATTCTAATCTATCACTCCGATTTGCAAACGGATTTCACTGAAGCTGTAACTTTCATCCCAGAACATAGTTTAGGGGCCATTACTTCTTCAACTATAGTCATTTTTCTTTCGATTGCAAACGTAACCAGTTTTTCAATGGTGTAATGGTTTAACATAGAAAACTTACCGTTGGCTCTAGATTCTAATCTGTCACTCCAATTTGCAAACAGATTTCACTGAAGCTGTAACTTTCATCCCAGAACATAGTTTAGGGGCCATTACTTCTTCAACTATAGTCATTTTTCTTTCGATTGCAAACGTAACCAGTTTTTCAATGGTGTAATGGTTTAACATAGAAAACTTACCGTTGGCTCTAGATTCTAATCTATCACTCCGATTTGCAAACGGATTTCACTGAAGCTGTAACTTTCATCCCAGAACATAGTTTAGGGGCCATTACTTCTTCAACTATAGTCATTTTTCTTTCGATTGCAAACGTAACCAGTTTTTCAATGGTGTAATGGTTTAACATAGAAAACTTACCGTTGGCTCTAGATTCTAATCTATCACTCCGATTTGCAAACGGATTTCACTGAAGCTGTAACTTTCATCCCAGAACATAGTTTAGGGGCCATTACTTCTTCAACTATAGTCATTTTTCTTTCGATTGCAAACGTAACCAGTTTTTCAATGGTGTAATGGTTTAACATAGAAAACTTACCGTTGGCTCTAGATTCTAATCTATCACTCCGATTTGCAAACGGATTTCAATGAAGCTGTAACTTTCATCCCAGAACATAGTTTAGGGGCCATTACTTCTTCAACTATAGTCATTTTTCTTTCAGATTGCAAACGTAACCAGTTTTTCAATGGTGTAATGGTTTAACATAGAAAACTTACCGTTGGCTCTAGATTCTAATCTATCACTCCGATTTGCAAACGGATTTCACTGAAGCTGTAACTTTCATCCCAGAACATAGTTTAGGGGCCATTACTTCTCCAACTATAGTCATTTTTCTTTCGATTGCAAACGTAACCAGTTTTTCAATGGTGTAATGGTTTAACATAGAAAACTTACCGTTGGCTCTAGATTCTAATCTGTCACTCCGATTTGCAAACGGATTTCACTGAAGCTGTAACTTTCATCCCAGAACATAGTTTAGGGGCCATTACTTCTTCAACTATAGTCATTTTTCTTTCGATTGCAAACGTAACCAGTTTTTCAATGGTGTAATGGTTTAACATAGAAAACTTACCGTTGGCTCTAGATTCTAATCTATCACTCCGATTTGCAAACGGATTTCACTGAAGCTGTAACTTTCATCCCAGAACATAGTTTAGGGGCCATTACTTCTTCAACTATAGTCATTTTTCTTTCGATTGCAAACGTAACCAGTTTTTCAATGGTGTAATGGTTTAACATAGAAAACTTACCGTTGGCTCTAGATTCTAATCTATCACTCCGATTTGCAAACGGATTTCACTGAAGCTGTAACTTTCATCCCAGAACATAGTTTAGGGGCCATTACTTCTTCAACTATAGTCATTTTACTTTCGATTGCAAACGTAACCAGTTTTTCAATGGTGTAATGGTTTAACATAGAAAACTTACCGTTGGCTCCAGATTCTAATCTATCACTCCGATTTGCAAACGGATTTCACTGAAGCTGTAACTTTCATCCCAGAACATAGTTTAGGGGCCATTACTTCTTCAACTATAGTCATTTTTCTTTCGATTGCAAACGTAACCAGTTTTTCAATGGTGTAATGGTTTAACATAGAAAACTTACCGTTGGCTCTAGATTCTAATCTATCACTCCGATTTGCAAACGGATTTCACTGAAGCTGTAACTTTCATCCCAGAACATAGTTTAGGGGCCATTACTTCTTCAACTATAGTCATTTTTCTTTCGATTGCAAACGTAACCAGTTTTTCAATGGTGTAATGGTTTAACATAGAAAACTTACCGTTGGCTCTAGATTCTAATCTATCACTCCGATTTGCAAACGGATTTCACTGAAGCTGTAACTTTCATCCCAGAACATAGTTTAGGGGCCATTACTTCTTCAACTATAGTCATTTTTCTTTCGATTGCGAACGTAACCAGTTTTTCAATGGTGTAATGGTTTAACATTGAAAACTTACCGTTTGCTCTAGATTCTAATCTGTCACTCCGATTTGCAAACGGATTTCACTGAAGCTGTAACTTTCATCCCAGAACATAGTTTAGGGGCCATTACTTCTTCAACTATAGTCATTTTTCTTTCGATTGCAAACGTAACCAGTTTTTCAATGGTGTAATGGTTTAACATAGAAAACTTACCGTTTGCTCTAGATTCTAATCTGTCACTCCGATTTGCAAACGGATTTCACTGAAGCTGTAACTTTCATCCCAGAACATAGTTTAGGGGCCATTACTTCTTCAACTATAGTCATTTTTCTTTCGATTGCAAACGTAACCAGTTTTTCAATGGTGTAATGGTTTAACATAGAAAACTTACCGTTGGCTCTAGATTCTAATCTATCACTCCGATTTGCAAACGGATTTCACTGAAGCTGTAACTTTCATCCCAGAACATAGTTTAGGGGCCATTACTTCTTCAACTATAGTCATTTTTCTTTCGATTGCAAACGTAACCAGTTTTTCAATGGTGTAATGGTTTAACATAGAAAACTTACCGTTGGCTCTAGATTCTAATCTATCACTCCGATTTGCAAACGGATTTCACTGAAGCTGTAACTTTCATCCCAGAACATAGTTCAGGGGCCATTACTTCTTCAACTATAGTCATTTTTCTTTCGATTGCAAACGTAACCAGTTTTTCAATGGTGTAATGGTTTAACATAGAAAACTTACCGTTGGCTCTAGATTCTAATCTGTCACTCCGATTTGCAAACGGATTTCACTGAAGCTGTAACTTTCATCCCAGAACATAGTTTAGGGGCCATTACTTCTTCAACTATAGTCATTTTTCTTTCGATTGCAAACGTAACCAGTTTTTCAATGGTGTAATGGTTTAACATAGAAAACTTACCGTTCGCTCTAGATTCTAATCTATCACTCCGATTTGCAAACGGATTTCACTGAAGCTGTAACTTTCATCCCAGAACATAGTTTAGGGGCCATTACTTCTTCAACTATAGTCATTTTTCTTTCGATTGCAAACGTAACCAGTTTTTCAATGGTGTAATGGTTTAACATAGAAAACTTACCGTTGGCTCTAGATTCTAATCTATCACTCCGATTTGCAAACGGATTTCACTGAAGCTGTAACTTTCATCCCAGAACATAGTTTAGGGGCCATTACTTCTTCAACTATAGTCATTTTTCTTTCGATTGCGAACGTAACCAGTTTTTCAATGGTGTAATGGTTTAACATAGAAAACTTACCGTTGGCTCTAGATTCTAATCTATCACTCCGATTTGCAAACGGATTTCACTGAAGCTGTAACTTTCATCCCAGAACATAGTTTAGGGGCCATTACTTCTCCAACTATAGTCATTTTTCTTTCGATTGCAAACGTAACCAGTTTTTCAATGGTGTAATGGTTTAACATAGAAAACTTACCGTTGGCTCTAGATTCTAATCTATCACTCCGATTTGCAAACGGATTTCACTGAAGCTGTAACTTTCATCCCAGAACATAGTTTAGGGGCCATTACTTCTTCAACTATAGTCATTTTTCTTTCGATTGCAAACGTAACCAGTTTTTCAATGGTGTAATGGTTTAACATAGAAAACTTACCGTTGGCTCTAGATTCTAATCTATCACTCCGATTTGCAAACGGATTTCACTGAAGCTGTAACTTTCATCCCAGAACATAGTTTAGGGGCCATTACTTCTTCAACTATAGTCATTTTTCTTTCGATTGCAAACGTAACCAGTTTTTCAATGGTGTAATGGTTTAACATAGAAAACTTACCGTTGGCTCTAGATTCTAATCTGTCACTCCGATTTGCAAACGGATTTCACTGAAGCTGTAATTTTCATCCCAGAACATAGTTTAGGGGCCATTACTTCTTCAACTATAGTCATTTTTCTTTCGATTGCAAACGTAACCAGTTTTTCAATGGTGTAATGGTTTAACATAGAAAACTTACCGTTGGCTCTAGATTCTAATCTATCACTCCGATTTGCAAACGGATTTCACTGAAGCTGTAACTTTCATCCCAGAACATAGTTTAGGGGCCATTACTTCTTCAACTATAGTCATTTTTCTTTCGATTGCAAACGTAACCAGTTTTTCAATGGTGTAATGGTTTAACATAGAAAACTTACCGTTGGCTCTAGATTCTAATCTATCACTCCGATTTGCAAACGGATTTCACTGAAGCTGTAACTTTCATCCCAGAACATAGTTTAGGGGCCATTACTTCTTCAACTATAGTCATTTTTCTTTCGATTGCAAACGTAACCAGTTTTTCAATGGTGTAATGGTTTAACATAGAAAACTTACCGTTGGCTCTAGATTCTAATCTATCACTCCGATTTGCAAACGGATTTCACTGAAGCTGTAACTTTCATCCCAGAACATAGTTTAGGGGCCATTACTTCTTCAACTATAGTCATTTTTCTTTCGATTGCAAACGTAACCAGTTTTTCAATGGTGTAATGGTTTAACATAGAAAACTTACCGTTTGCTCTAGATTCTAATCTATCACTCCGATTTGCAAACGGATTTCACTGAAGCTGTAACTTTCATCCCAGAACATAGTTTAGGGGCCATTACTTCTTCAACTATAGTCATTTTTCTTTCGATTGCAAACGTAACCAGTTTTTCAATGGTGTAATGGTTTAACATAGAAAACTTACCGTTTGCTCTAGATTCTAATCTATCACTCCGATTTGCAAACGGATTTCACTGAAGCTGTAACTTTCATCCCAGAACATAGTTTAGGGGCCATTACTTCTTCAACTATAGTCATTTTTCTTTCGATTGCAAACGTAACCAGTTTTTCAATGGTGTAATGGTTTAACATAGAAAACTTACCGTTTGCTCTAGATTCTAATCTGTCACTCCGATTTGCAAACGGATTTCACTGAAGCTGTAACTTTTATCCCAGAACATAGTTTAGGGGCCATTACTTCTTCAACTATAGTCATTTTTCTTTCGATTGCAAACGTAACCAGTTTTTCAATGGTGTAATGGTTTAACATAGAAAACTTACCGTTGGCTCTAGATTCTAATCTATCACTCCGATTTGCAAACGGATTTCACTGAAGCTGTAACTTTCATCCCAGAACATAGTTTAGGGGCCATTACTTCTTCAACTATAGTCATTTTTCTTTCGATTGCAAACGTAACCAGTTTTTCAATGGTGTATTGGTTTAACATAGAAAACTTACCGTTGGCTCTAGATTCTAATCTATCACTCCGATTTGCAAACGGATTTCACTGAAGCTGTAACTTTCATCCCAGAACATAGTTTAGGGGCCATTACTTCTTCAACTATAGTCATTTTTCTTTCGATTGCAAACGTAACCAGTTTTTCAATGGTGTAATGGTTTAACATAGAAAACTTACCGTTGGCTCTAGATTCTAATCTGTCACTCCGATTTGCAAACGGATTTCACTGAAGCTGTAACTTTCATCCCAGAACATAGTTTAGGGGCCATTACTTCTTCAACTATAGTCATTTTTCTTTCGATTGCAAACGTAACCAGTTTTTCAATGGTGTAATGGTTTAACATAGAAAACTTACCGTTCGCTCTAGATTCTAATCTATCACTCCGATTTGCAAACGGATTTCACTGAAGCTGTAACTTTCATCCCAGAACATAGTTTAGGGGCCATTACTTCTTCAACTATAGTCATTTTTCTTTCGATTGCAAACGTAACCAGTTTTTCAATGGTGTAATGGTTTAACATAGAAAACTTACCGTTTGCTCTAGATTCTAATCTATCACTCCGATTTGCAAACGGATTTCACTGAAGCTGTAACTTTCATCCCAGAACATAGTTTAGGGGCCATTACTTCTTCAACTATAGTCATTTTTCTTTCGATTGCAAACGTAACCAGTTTTTCAATGGTGTAATGGTTTAACATAGAAAACTTACCGTTTGCTCTAGATTCTAATCTGTCACTCCGATTTGCAAACGGATTTCACTGAAGCTGTAACTTTTATCCCAGAACATAGTTTAGGGGCCATTACTTCTTCAACTATAGTCATTTTTCTTTCGATTGCAAACGTAACCAGTTTTTCAATGGTGTAATGGTTTAACATAGAAAACTTACCGTTGGCTCTAGATTCTAATCTATCACTCCGATTTGCAAACGGATTTCACTGAAGCTGTAACTTTCATCCCAGAACATAGTTTAGGGGCCATTACTTCTTCAACTATAGTCATTTTTCTTTCGATTGCAAACGTAACCAGTTTTTCAATGGTGTATTGGTTTAACATAGAAAACTTACCGTTGGCTCTAGATTCTAATCTATCACTCCGATTTGCAAACGGATTTCACTGAAGCTGTAACTTTCATCCCAGAACATAGTTTAGGGGCCATTACTTCTTCAACTATAGTCATTTTTCTTTCGATTGCAAACGTAACCAGTTTTTCAATGGTGTAATGGTTTAACATAGAAAACTTACCGTTGGCTCTAGATTCTAATCTGTCACTCCGATTTGCAAACGGATTTCACTGAAGCTGTAACTTTCATCCCAGAACATAGTTTAGGGGCCATTACTTCTTCAACTATAGTCATTTTTCTTTCGATTGCAAACGTAACCAGTTTTTCAATGGTGTAATGGTTTAACATAGAAAACTTACCGTTCGCTCTAGATTCTAATCTATCACTCCGATTTGCAAACGGATTTCACTGAAGCTGTAACTTTCATCCCAGAACATAGTTTAGGGGCCATTACTTCTTCAACTATAGTCATTTTTCTTTCGATTGCAAACGTAACCAGTTTTTCAATGGTGTAATGGTTTAACATAGAAAACTTACCGTTTGCTCTAGATTCTAATCTATCACTCCGATTTGCAAACGGATTTCACTGAAGCTGTAACTTTCATCCCAGAACATAGTTTAGGGGCCATTACTTCTTCAACTATAGTCATTTTTCTTTCGATTGCAAACGTAACCAGTTTTTCAATGGTGTAATGGTTTAACATAGAAAACTTACCGTTTGCTCTAGATTCTAATCTATCACTCCGATTTGCAAACGGATTTCACTGAAGCTGTAACTTTCATCCCAGAACATAGTTTAGGGGCCATTACTTCTTCAACTATAGTCATTTTTCTTTCGATTGCAAACGTAACCAGTTTTTCAATGGTGTAATGGTTTAACATAGAAAACTTACCGTTTGCTCTAGATTCTAATCTGTCACTCCGATTTGCAAACGGATTTCACTGAAGCTGTAACTTTTATCCCAGAACATAGTTTAGGGGCCATTACTTCTTCAACTATAGTCATTTTTCTTTCGATTGCAAACGTAACCAGTTTTTCAATGGTGTAATGGTTTAACATAGAAAACTTACCGTTGGCTCTAGATTCTAATCTATCACTCCGATTTGCAAACGGATTTCACTGAAGCTGTAACTTTCATCCCAGAACATAGTTTAGGGGCCATTACTTCTTCAACTATAGTCATTTTTCTTTCGATTGCAAACGTAACCAGTTTTTCAATGGTGTATTGGTTTAACATAGAAAACTTACCGTTGGCTCTAGATTCTAATCTATCACTCCGATTTGCAAACGGATTTCACTGAAGCTGTAACTTTCATCCCAGAACATAGTTTAGGGGCCATTACTTCTTCAACTATAGTCATTTTTCTTTCGATTGCAAACGTAACCAGTTTTTCAATGGTGTAATGGTTTAACATAGAAAACTTACCGTTGGCTCTAGATTCTAATCTGTCACTCCGATTTGCAAACGGATTTCACTGAAGCTGTAACTTTCATCCCAGAACATAGTTTAGGGGCCATTACTTCTTCAACTATAGTCATTTTTCTTTCGATTGCAAACGTAACCAGTTTTTCAATGGTGTAATGGTTTAACATAGAAAACTTACCGTTCGCTCTAGATTCTAATCTATCACTCCGATTTGCAAACGGATTTCACTGAAGCTGTAACTTTCATCCCAGAACATAGTTTAGGGGCCATTACTTCTTCAACTATAGTCATTTTTCTTTCGATTGCGAACGTAACCAGTTTTTCAATGGTGTAATGGTTTAACATAGAAAACTTACCGTTGGCTCTAGATTCTAATCTATCACTCCGATTTGCAAACGGATTTCACTGAAGCTGTAACTTTCATCCCAGAACATAGTTTAGGGGCCATTACTTCTCCAACTATAGTCATTTTTCTTTCGATTGCAAACGTAACCAGTTTTTCAATGGTGTAATGGTTTAACATAGAAAACTTACCGTTGGCTCTAGATTCTAATCTATCACTCCGATTTGCAAACGGATTTCACTGAAGCTGTAACTTTCATCCCAGAACATAGTTTAGGGGCCATTACTTCTTCAACTATAGTCATTTTTCTTTCGATTGCAAACGTAACCAGTTTTTCAATGGTGTAATGGTTTAACATAGAAAACTTACCGTTGACTCTAGATTCTAATCTATCACTCCGATTTGCAAACGGATTTCACTGAAGCTGTAACTTTCATCCCAGAACATAGTTTAGGGGCCATTACTTCTTCAACTATAGTCATTTTTCTTTCGATTGCAAACGTAACCAGTTTTTCAATGGTGTAATGGTTTAACATAGAAAACTTACCGTTGGCTCTAGATTCTAATCTGTCACTCCGATTTGCAAACGGATTTCACTGAAGCTGTAATTTTCATCCCAGAACATAGTTTAGGGGCCATTACTTCTTCAACTATAGTCATTTTTCTTTCGATTGCAAACGTAACCAGTTTTTCAATGGTGTAATGGTTTAACATAGAAAACTTACCGTTGGCTCTAGATTCTAATCTATCACTCCGATTTGCAAACGGATTTCACTGAAGCTGTAACTTTCATCCCAGAACATAGTTTAGGGGCCATTACTTCTTCAACTATAGTCATTTTTCTTTCGATTGCAAACGTAACCAGTTTTTCAATGGTGTAATGGTTTAACATAGAAAACTTACCGTTGGCTCTAGATTCTAATCTATCACTCCGATTTGCAAACGGATTTCACTGAAGCTGTAACTTTCATCCCAGAACATAGTTTAGGGGCCATTACTTCTTCAACTATAGTCATTTTTCTTTCGATTGCAAACGTAACCAGTTTTTCAATGGTGTAATGGTTTAACATAGAAAACTTACCGTTGGCTCTAGATTCTAATCTATCACTCCGATTTGCAAACGGATTTCACTGAAGCTGTAACTTTCATCCCAGAACATAGTTTAGGGGCCATTACTTCTTCAACTATAGTCATTTTTCTTTCAAATGCAAACGTAACCAGTTTTTCAATGGTGTAATGGTTTAACATAGAAAACTTACCGTTGGCTCTAGATTCTAATCTATCACTCCGACTTTGTATTATACAAATGAATTACTTTGTATTATACAAAGATATATTGTGTTTTATGTTTGATAGTTCTTTATATTTGAAAGAAGAGTTGACAAATGTCAATTTTTAGATATTAAATTTTAGCAAAAATAATAATATCACCATTCTAGTTTAACAAAATACATTATTAATATTTAATTTACATAATAGATTTTTAAGCTGCTGGTATACATGTCCTCCAAAAGGGATATACTTGTGGTCAGTTTAATATCCTGATCACAACTATTCCAAATGAGGAACATTTGTTCCACTGCAGTATTAAAAGTTATGTTTTATGTTATTGTTTTTTTGTTCTTTGTATTTGTTGACCGAAATTTTAAAAATGTTGACATTCTATTTTTCACGAGGATAGCTGTATTAAATAAATGGCTTTTGTCCAAACATGACTAAGATATTATCCCACAATGTTAGGGGATTTAATTCTCCTAACAAAAGATCTAAGGCTTTCATTGATTATAAAAAATACAACCCTGATATTATTGCCCTACAGGAAACCCATTTTATCGTTACTTCACATCCAAAATTTTTTAATAAGCAATATTCGAGAGTTTACTCTTCTTGTGCAAGTAAAAAACATAGAGGGGTGACTATATTGCTTAAAAATAGTGTACCCTTTACAGAAATACAAGAATTTAAAGATAATGAAGGTACCTTTATTATACTTTTAGGGAAAATGGGAGAGAAAGATGTTTGCTTGGTAAATTCTTATTTGCCTCCAGTAAATCCATTTAAAATTTTTAAAGTCATAATTGAGAAATTGAATAGTTTAAATTATGACAATCTAATTTGGTGTGGAGATTTCAACTTCACTATGACACCCAATTTAGATAGAACCTCCAAGACTCCAGACAAACTATCTAAAAAACAAAGAAATTGGGTCAACAATTCATTAAAACAACTTTTTATTACAGATATATGGAGGGAACTTAATCCTTTAACAAGAGCATATTCTTTTTTCTCCCAAACACATGGTATTTATTCAAGGATTGACATTACCTTACTAAGTAATAATCTTATTCCAAATACTTTTTATTCTAGATATATACCGTCGTCGTGGTCTGACCACGATATGCTATATACTGTTTTGGATATTACAAATCAACCAAAGTCACATTATACGTGGAGGTTGAATGATTCAATTTTATCCAATTCTCAAATAGTAAAAGAAGCAGAGGATAATTTGAAATTTTATTTTGAAACAAACAATGTCGCTCAGGTCAGCCCTGAAATGCTATGGTTAGTACACAAAACATATATTAGAGGCTTCTTTATCAAAAAAAGTTCAAAAATTAAGAGGGAAAGGTCTATGGCATTGTTTAATCTTCAAAATAAACTTGATAAATTGTGCTATGCTAATGCTTTAAATCCATCTTTTTTTTTAAGAAAGTCTATTAGAGACGTTAAATTAGAAATTGACTCCCTTCTCAGTAATTATACGGAAAAACAGTTAAGATGGGTCAAGGCTAAATTTTATAGGTCATTAAACAAACCTGATACTCTATTAGCAAATAAACTAAAAGGAACACAGCGTTTCAATCAGATTCATAAAATAATGACATCATCGGGTACATTAACGTCAAACCCACAAAAGATATATGATAGTTTTTTACAATTTTATGAACATCTTTACTCTAAAAACACACCCCCTGATCAATCTAAATTAAAACAATTCTTAGAAAATGCAAATCTTCCAAAAATAAATGAGGATATAATTGGAAATTTAAACAAGCCATTAACAGAAGAAGAAATAAAACAAACCATTTTAAAACTAAAAATTAAAAAAGCACCAGGTCCTGATGGGCTTACAGGAATATATTATAAAAAATTTATTAATATCCTCACTCCATATTTAACTTCTTTATATAATCACTACATGTCCTCGGGTAAACAGGCACATTCGGATTTTACAGTGGCACAAATAACAGTAATACCTAAAAGTGATAGGGATCCCAATCAACCTAAGAATTACAGACCTATTTCGCTTTTGAATTTGGATTTTAAAATTTTAACGGGTACTTTAGCAAACAGATTACATAATATTCTACCACAAATGATTGATAAAGATCAGGTGGGCTTTGTAGCAGGTAGACAGGCTGGAGATAATATTAGAAAAATTAATAATATTATTGATTTTGCAAACAAAAATTCAATTCCTTTACAAATATTAAGTTTAGATATGGAAAAAGCATTTGACTCCATTGGCTGGGAATATCTTTTCCAGTCATTGGAGTCTAGAGGCATTAAGGGAAATTTCATTACTATTTTGCAATCAATATATGCCACCTCCTCAGCCTTTTTGAAAATCCCTGCACCAAAAAATACACATTTAAAAATACATAGAGGTACTAGGCAGGGCTGTCCTCTATCCCCTGCCTTATTTGCTATAGTAATGGAGCCTTTGGCAGAAAATATTAGAAAATCAGCAGAAATTTTAGGTATTACTATTAATAAACATACACATAAAATAAATTTATTTGCGGACGATATTCTCCTGACACTAACCTCCCCACATACTTCTCTCCCTAATTTGATAAAAATTTTGAAAGAATTTCAAGAATTGTCTGGACTTAAAATAAATATTGAAAAATCAGAAACCATATTTTGCAATATTCCACATAATATTCAACAATTTTTAGCTGAAGAATTCAAATTTACACTACAAAAACACTGCTTAAAATATTTAGGGGTAAATCTCACTGATAACAGAAGTACGTTATATAAATATAATTACCCAAATTTATTTAGAAAAATTAAAGAAAATATGAAAACATGGGCAGAAATGGATTTGTCCTGGACCGGAAGGATAAATGCGTTTAAAATGATGTCTTTGCCTCAAATACTATATTTGTTTAGATCTCTCCCAATCCCTATTAATTATTCAGAACTTGACGATCTCCAAAAGAATTTAAGTAAATTTATCTGGAAAGGTAAAAAACCGAGGATTAGTGCGAATGTAACATATTACCATAAAAATTATGGAGGATTATCAGTTCCCAACTTGAAAAAATATTATTTGGCATGTCAACTTTCACAGTTATCCTCTATAGAAGCTAAAGATGATTCTCCAAAGTGGGTGGAGATAGAATCATCTCTATTATCGCCTTTTACTTGGCAGGGTATTCTATGGGCCAATAGTTCCAAAATTCCAATTAATATTTTGCCTAGCACACTTCATTCATTGATTCTTTGGAGGGCTAATAGATTTAAATACAATCTGCAAAATAAAATATCTCCACTACTCGAACTAACAAGTTGCCCAGATTTACCAAAAAAACTATGGCCTAATAGTCTTATTTGGAGATTAGATCTTCAATTACCTCTTTCAAAAATTTGTCATTTATATAAATCTAATAAATTCTTCACTTTGAGGCAAATACAGAAAACCTGGTCATTATCTTTTGATAGGATTTTAGAATTTTCCCCCTTCTACAATTTTTTTAATCGTTATTTAAAATCTAGATGTATAAAAGATCCCACTCAGTTTGAAAGAATCTGTACGGTTCAACCGTTGAGGAAAGGTAGAATTTCATTGTTATACTCTACTATGATTGATCCAAAGCCTGATTATAAACATTCATTTATGACTAGTTGGGAAAAAGATTTAGGTTCAGAAAAAACATCTATGGAGTGGTTTGGTGCATGCGAGTTATTATCTAGTAATAGTTTATACTATTCCCTTCTGGAAACCTCTCTCAAATTGCTCCATAGAGCTTACTTAACGCCACATATATTGAAGCATTTTAATGACAGTAATTCTGATCTATGTTTCAGGAACTGTGGAGCAAGGGGAGACCTCCTACATATTTGGTGGTTATGTCCGAGAGTTGCAAAGTTTTGGAATCTAATAACTAAAAAAATTAATAAGCTATTAAAAATTCATGTTAAGAAGGATCCTTGGATATTTCTCTTAGGATTTCAGATTCCAAATATTTTAAATAACGAACAAAAATTAGTTCAGCATATATTTTCAGCAGCTAGGATTACTATTGCTAGAAGATGGAGGTCTCCCCAGGTCCATGTTTCTGAAACTTTTTCTCAAATTTCTAGTATTATGATAAGTGAGAAGATTAATGCATTGTTAAATGATAATATGGCAAAATTTAATAGCATTTGGTCAGTGTGGATTAAAGATTTGGAAGCTGTGGGTCTTCATTATACATTGACAAACTTGTAAATCTTAATATTTTGATAATTTTTTGCTTGAATTATATTGAATGTATGCTCTATCCTCGTGAAAATATTGTTGTTTTGGTATGTCGGTCATTGTTTTATTGATTGTCCATTGTTATGACAATCAAATGTTATGTTTTGTATAAAAATGTTGCTATTCTTAGCATACTTTTTGGCTGTATTAATGTTTACTGCTAATAAAATACTTTGAAATGCTAATCTATCACTCCGATTTGCAAACGGATTTCACTGAAGCTGTAACTTTTATCCCAGAACATAGTTTAGGGGCCATTACTTCTTCAACTATAGTCATTTTTCTTTCGATTGCAAACGTAACCAGTTTTTCAATGGTGTAATGGTTTAACATAGAAAACTTACCGTTGGCTCTAGATTCTAATCTATCACTCCGATTTGCAAACGGATTTCACTGAAGCTGTAACTTTCATCCCAGAACATAGTTTAGGGGCCATTACTTCTTCAACTATAGTCATTTTTCTTTCGATTGCAAACGTAACCAGTTTTTCAATGGTGTAATGGTTTAACATAGAAAACTTACCGTTGGCTCTAGATTCTAATCTATCACTTCGATTTGCAAACGGATTTCACTGAAGCTGTAACTTTCATCCCAGAACATAGTTTAGGGGCCATTACTTCTTCAACTATAGTCATTTTTCTTTCGATTGCAAACGTAACCAGTTTTTCAATGGTGTAATGGTTTAACATAGAAAACTTACCGTTGGCTCTAGATTCTAATCTATCACTCCGATTTGCAAACGGATTTCACTGAAGCTGTAACTTTCATCCCAGAACATAGTTTAGGGGCCATTACTTCTTCAACTATAGTCATTTTTCTTTCGATTGCAAACGTAACCAGTTTTTCAATGGTGTAATGGTTTAACATAGAAAACTTACCGTTTGCTCTAGATTCTAATCTATCACTCCGATTTGCAAACGGATTTCACTGAAGCTGTAACTTTCATCCCAGAACATAGTTTAGGGGCCATTACTTCTTCAACTATAGTCATTTTTCTTTCGATTGCAAACGTAACCAGTTTTTCAATGGTGTAATGGTTTAACATAGAAAACTTACCGTTTGCTCTAGATTCTAATCTGTCACTCCGATTTGCAAACGGATTTCACTGAAGCTGTAACTTTCATCCCAGAACATAGTTTAGGGGCCATTACTTCTTCAACTATAGTCATTTTTCTTTCGATTGCAAACGTAACCAGTTTTTCAATGGTGTAATGGTTTAACATAGAAAACTTACCGTTGGCTCTAGATTCTAATCTATCACTCCGATTTGCAAACGGATTTCACTGAAGCTGTAACTTTCATCCCAGAACATAGTTTAGGGGCCATTACTTCTTCAACTATAGTCATTTTTCTTTCGATTGCAAACGTAACCAGTTTTTCAATGGTGTAATGGTTTAACATAGAAAACTTACCGTTGGCTCTAGATTCTAATCTATCACTCCGATTTGCAAACGGATTTCACTGAAGCTGTAACTTTCATCCCAGAACATAGTTTAGGGGCCATTACTTCTTCAACTATAGTCATTTTTCTTTCGATTGCAAACGTAACCAGTTTTTCAATGGTGTAATGGTTTAACATAGAAAACTTACCGTTGGCTCTAGATTCTAATCTATCACTCCGATTTGCAAACGGATTTCACTGAAGCTGTAACTTTCATCCCAGAACATAGTTTAGGGGCCATTACTTCTTCAACTATAGTCATTTTTCTTTCGATTGCAAACGTAACCAGTTTTTCAATGGTGTAATGGTTTAACATAGAAAACTTACCGTTGGCTCTAGATTCTAATCTGTCACTCCAATTTGCAAACAGATTTCACTGAAGCTGTAACTTTCATCCCAGAACATAGTTTAGGGGCCATTACTTCTTCAACTATAGTCATTTTTCTTTCGATTGCAAACGTAACCAGTTTTTCAATGGTGTAATGGTTTAACATAGAAAACTTACCGTTGGCTCTAGATTCTAATCCATCACTCCGATTTGCAAACGGATTTCACTGAAGCTGTAACTTTCATCCCAGAACATAGTTTAGGGGCCATTACTTCTTCAACTATAGTCATTTTTCTTTCGATTGCAAACGTAACCAGTTTTTCAATGGTGTAATGGTTTAACATAGAAAACTTACCGTTGGCTCTAGATTCTAATCTATCACTCCGATTTGCAAACGGATTTCACTGAAGCTGTAACTTTCATCCCAGAACATAGTTTAGGGGCCATTACTTCTTCAACTATAGTCATTTTTCTTTCGATTGCAAACGTAACCAGTTTTTCAATGGTGTAATGGTTTAACATAGAAAACTTACCGTTGGCTCTAGATTCTAATCTATCACTCCGATTTGCAAACGGATTTCACTGAAGCTGTAACTTTCATCCCAGAACATAGTTTAGGGGCCATTACTTCTTCAACTATAGTCATTTTTCTTTCGATTGCAAACGTAACCAGTTTTTCAATGGTGTAATGGTTTAACATAGAAAACTTACCGTTGGCTCTAGATTCTAATCTATCACTCCGATTTGCAAACGGATTTCACTGAAGCTGTAACTTTCATCCCAGAACATAGTTTAGGGGCCATTACTTCTCCAACTATAGTCATTTTTCTTTCGATTGCAAACGTAACCAGTTTTTCAATGGTGTAATGGTTTAACATAGAAAACTTACCGTTGGCTCTAGATTCTAATCTGTCACTCCGATTTGCAAACGGATTTCACTGAAGCTGTAACTTTCATCCCAGAACATAGTTTAGGGGCCATTACTTCTTCAACTATAGTCATTTTTCTTTCGATTGCAAACGTAACCAGTTTTTCAATGGTGTAATGGTTTAACATAGAAAACTTACCGTTGGCTCTAGATTCTAATCTATCACTCCGATTTGCAAACGGATTTCACTGAAGCTGTAACTTTCATCCCAGAACATAGTTTAGGGGCCATTACTTCTTCAACTATAGTCATTTTTCTTTCGATTGCAAACGTAACCAGTTTTTCAATGGTGTAATGGTTTAACATAGAAAACTTACCGTTGGCTCTAGATTCTAATCTATCACTCCGATTTGCAAACGGATTTCACTGAAGCTGTAACTTTCATCCCAGAACATAGTTTAGGGGCCATTACTTCTTCAACTATAGTCATTTTACTTTCGATTGCAAACGTAACCAGTTTTTCAATGGTGTAATGGTTTAACATAGAAAACTTACCGTTGGCTCCAGATTCTAATCTATCACTCCGATTTGCAAACGGATTTCACTGAAGCTGTAACTTTCATCCCAGAACATAGTTTAGGGGCCATTACTTCTTCAACTATAGTCATTTTTCTTTCGATTGCAAACGTAACCAGTTTTTCAATGGTGTAATGGTTTAACATAGAAAACTTACCGTTGGCTCTAGATTCTAATCTATCACTCCGATTTGCAAACGGATTTCACTGAAGCTGTAACTTTCATCCCAGAACATAGTTTAGGGGCCATTACTTCTTCAACTATAGTCATTTTTCTTTCGATTGCAAACGTAACCAGTTTTTCAATGGTGTAATGGTTTAACATAGAAAACTTACCGTTGGCTCTAGATTCTAATCTATCACTCCGATTTGCAAACGGATTTCACTGAAGCTGTAACTTTCATCCCAGAACATAGTTTAGGGGCCATTACTTCTTCAACTATAGTCATTTTTCTTTCGATTGCGAACGTAACCAGTTTTTCAATGGTGTAATGGTTTAACATTGAAAACTTACCGTTTGCTCTAGATTCTAATCTGTCACTCCGATTTGCAAACGGATTTCACTGAAGCTGTAACTTTCATCCCAGAACATAGTTTAGGGGCCATTACTTCTTCAACTATAGTCATTTTTCTTTCGATTGCAAACGTAACCAGTTTTTCAATGGTGTAATGGTTTAACATAGAAAACTTACCGTTTGCTCTAGATTCTAATCTGTCACTCCGATTTGCAAACGGATTTCACTGAAGCTGTAACTTTCATCCCAGAACATAGTTTAGGGGCCATTACTTCTTCAACTATAGTCATTTTTCTTTCGATTGCAAACGTAACCAGTTTTTCAATGGTGTAATGGTTTAACATAGAAAACTTACCGTTGGCTCTAGATTCTAATCTATCACTCCGATTTGCAAACGGATTTCACTGAAGCTGTAACTTTCATCCCAGAACATAGTTTAGGGGCCATTACTTCTTCAACTATAGTCATTTTTCTTTCGATTGCAAACGTAACCAGTTTTTCAATGGTGTAATGGTTTAACATAGAAAACTTACCGTTGGCTCTAGATTCTAATCTATCACTCCGATTTGCAAACGGATTTCACTGAAGCTGTAACTTTCATCCCAGAACATAGTTTAGGGGCCATTACTTCTTCAACTATAGTCATTTTTCTTTCGATTGCAAACGTAACCAGTTTTTCAATGGTGTAATGGTTTAACATAGAAAACTTACCGTTGGCTCTAGATTCTAATCTGTCACTCCGATTTGCAAACGGATTTCACTGAAGCTGTAACTTTCATCCCAGAACATAGTTTAGGGGCCATTACTTCTTCAACTATAGTCATTTTTCTTTCGATTGCAAACGTAACCAGTTTTTCAATGGTGTAATGGTTTAACATAGAAAACTTACCGTTGGCTCTAGATTCTAATCTGTCACTCCGATTTGCAAACGGATTTCACTGAAGCTGTAACTTTCATCCCAGAACATAGTTTAGGGGCCATTACTTCTTCAACTATAGTCATTTTTCTTTCGATTGCAAACGTAACCAGTTTTTCAATGGTGTAATGGTTTAACATAGAAAACTTACCGTTTGCTCTAGATTCTAATCTGTCACTCCGATTTGCAAACGGATTTCACTGAAGCTGTAACTTTCATCCCAGAACATAGTTTAGGGGCCATTACTTCTTCAACTATAGTCATTTTTCTTTCGATTGCAAACGTAACCAGTTTTTCAATGGTGTAATGGTTTAACATAGAAAACTTACCGTTGGCTCTAGATTCTAATCTATCACTCCGATTTGCAAACGGATTTCACTGAAGCTGTAACTTTCATCCCAGAACATAGTTTAGGGGCCATTACTTCTTCAACTATAGTCATTTTTCTTTCGATTGCAAACGTAACCAGTTTTTCAATGGTGTAATGGTTTAACATAGAAAACTTACCGTTGGCTCTAGATTCTAATCTATCACTCCGATTTGCAAACGGATTTCACTGAAGCTGTAACTTTCATCCCAGAACATAGTTTAGGGGCCATTACTTCTTCAACTATAGTCATTTTTCTTTCGATTGCAAACGTAACCAGTTTTTCAATGGTGTAATGGTTTAACATAGAAAACTTACCGTTGGCTCTAGATTCTAATCTGTCACTCCGATTTGCAAACGGATTTCACTGAAGCTGTAACTTTCATCCCAGAACATAGTTTAGGGGCCATTACTTCTTCAACTATAGTCATTTTTCTTTCGATTGCAAACGTAACCAGTTTTTCAATGGTGTAATGGTTTAACATAGAAAACTTACCGTTGGCTCTAGATTCTAATCTATCACTCCGATTTGCAAACGGATTTCACTGAAGCTGTAACTTTCATCCCAGAACATAGTTTAGGGGCCATTACTTCTTCAACTATAGTCATTTTTCTTTCGATTGCGAACGTAACCAGTTTTTCAATGGTGTAATGGTTTAACATAGAAAACTTACCGTTGGCTCTAGATTCTAATCTATCACTCCGATTTGCAAACGGATTTCACTGAAGCTGTAACTTTCATCCCAGAACATAGTTTAGGGGCCATTACTTCTTCAACTATAGTCATTTTTCTTTCGATTGCAAACGTAACCAGTTTTTCAATGGTGTAATGGTTTAACATAGAAAACTTACCGTTGGCTCTAGATTCTAATCTATCACTCCGATTTGCAAACGGATTTCACTGAAGCTGTAACTTTCATCCCAGAACATAGTTTAGGGGCCATTACTTCTTCAACTATAGTCATTTTTCTTTCGATTGCAAACGTAACCAGTTTTTCAATGGTGTAATGGTTTAACATAGAAAACTTACCGTTGGCTCTAGATTCTAATCTGTCACTCCGATTTGCAAACGGATTTCACTGAAGCTGTAATTTTCATCCCAGAACATAGTTTAGGGGCCATTACTTCTTCAACTATAGTCATTTTTCTTTCGATTGCAAACGTAACCAGTTTTTCAATGGTGTAATGGTTTAACATAGAAAACTTACCGTTGGCTCTAGATTCTAATCTATCACTCCGATTTGCAAACGGATTTCACTGAAGCTGTAACTTTCATCCCAGAACATAGTTTAGGGGCCATTACTTCTTCAACTATAGTCATTTTTCTTTCGATTGCAAACGTAACCAGTTTTTCAATGGTGTAATGGTTTAACATAGAAAACTTACCGTTGGCTCTAGATTCTAATCTATCACTCCGATTTGCAAACGGATTTCACTGAAGCTGTAACTTTCATCCCAGAACATAGTTTAGGGGCCATTACTTCTTCAACTATAGTCATTTTTCTTTCGATTGCAAACGTAACCAGTTTTTCAATGGTGTAATGGTTTAACATAGAAAACTTACCGTTGGCTCTAGATTCTAATCTATCACTCCGATTTGCAAACGGATTTCACTGAAGCTGTAACTTTCATCCCAGAACATAGTTTAGGGGCCATTACTTCTTCAACTATAGTCATTTTTCTTTCGATTGCAAACGTAACCAGTTTTTCAATGGTGTAATGGTTTAACATAGAAAACTTACCGTTTGCTCTAGATTCTAATCTATCACTCCGATTTGCAAACGGATTTCACTGAAGCTGTAACTTTTATCCCAGAACATAGTTTAGGGGCCATTACTTCTTCAACTATAGTCATTTTTCTTTCGATTGCAAACGTAACCAGTTTTTCAATGGTGTAATGGTTTAACATAGAAAACTTACCGTTGGCTCTAGATTCTAATCTATCACTCCGATTTGCAAACGGATTTCACTGAAGCTGTAACTTTCATCCCAGAACATAGTTTAGGGGCCATTACTTCTTCAACTATAGTCATTTTTCTTTCGATTGCAAACGTAACCAGTTTTTCAATGGTGTAATGGTTTAACATAGAAAACTTACCGTTGGCTCTAGATTCTAATCTATCACTCCGATTTGCAAACGGATTTCACTGAAGCTGTAACTTTCATCCCAGAACATAGTTTAGGGGCCATTACTTCTTCAACTATAGTCATTTTTCTTTCGATTGCAAACGTAACCAGTTTTTCAATGGTGTAATGGTTTAACATAGAAAACTTACCGTTTGCTCTAGATTCTAATCTGTCACTCCGATTTGCAAACGGATTTCACTGAAGCTGTAACTTTCATCCCAGAACATCGTTTAGGGGCCATTACTTCTTCAACTATAGTCATTTTTCTTTCGATTGCAAACGTAACCAGTTTTTCAATGGTGTAATGGTTTAACATAGAAAACTTACCGTTGGCTCTAGATTCTAATCTATCACTCCGATTTGCAAACGGATTTCACTGAAGCTGTAACTTTCATCCCAGAACATAGTTTAGGGGCCATTACTTCTTCAACTATAGTCATTTTTCTTTCGATTGCAAACGTAACCAGTTTTTCAATGGTGTAATGGTTTAACATAGAAAACTTACCGTTTGCTCTAGATTCTAATCTATCACTCCGATTTGCAAACGGATTTCACTGAAGCTGTAACTTTCATCCCAGAACATAGTTTAGGGGCCATTACTTCTTCAACTATAGTCATTTTTCTTTCGATTGCAAACGTAACCAGTTTTTCAATGGTGTAATGGTTTAACATAGAAAACTTACCGTTTGCTCTAGATTCTAATCTGTCACTCCGATTTGCAAACGGATTTCACTGAAGCTGTAACTTTCATCCCAGAACATAGTTTAGGGGCCATTACTTCTTCAACTATAGTCATTTTTCTTTCGATTGCAAACGTAACCAGTTTTTCAATGGTGTAATGGTTTAACATAGAAAACTTACCGTTGGCTCTAGATTCTAATCTATCACTCCGATTTGCAAACGGATTTCACTGAAGCTGTAACTTTCATCCCAGAACATAGTTTAGGGGCCATTACTTCTTCAACTATAGTCATTTTTCTTTCGATTGCAAACGGAACTAGTTTTTCAATGGTGTAATGGTTTAACATAGAAAACTTACCGTTGGCTCTAGATTCTAATCTATCACTCCGATTTGCAAACGGATTTCACTGAAGCTGTAACTTTCATCCCAGAACATAGTTTAGGGGCCATTACTTCTTCAACTATAGTCATTTTTCTTTCGATTGCAAACGTAACCAGTTTTTCAATGGTGTAATGGTTTAACATAGAAAACTTACCGTTGGCTCTAGATTCTAATCTATCACTCCGATTTGCAAACGGATTTCACTGAAGCTGTAACTTTCATCCCAGAACATAGTTTAGGGGCCATTACTTCTTCAGCTATAGTCATTTTTCTTTCGATTGCAAACGTAACCAGTTTTTCAATGGTGTAATGGTTTAACATAGAAAACTTACCGTTGGCTCTAGATTCTAATCTATCACTCCGATTTGCAAACGGATTTCACTGAAGCTGTAACTTTCATCCCAGAACATAGTTTAGGGGCCATTACTTCTCCAACTATAGTCATTTTTCTTTCGATTGCAAACGTAACCAGTTTTTCAATGGTGTAATGGTTTAACATAGAAAACTTACCGTTGGCTCTAGATTCTAATCTGTCACTCCGATTTGCAAACGGATTTCACTGAAGCTGTAACTTTCATCCCAGAACATAGTTTAGGGGCCATTACTTCTTCAACTATAGTCATTTTTCTTTCGATTGCAAACGTAACCAGTTTTTCAATGGTGTAATGGTTTAACATAGAAAACTTACCGTTGGCTCTAGATTCTAATCTGTCCCTCCGATTTGCAAACGGATTTCACTGAAGCTGTAACTTTCATCCCAGAACATAGTTTAGGGGCCATTACTTCTTCAACTATAGTCATTTTTCTTTCGATTGCAAACGTAACCAGTTTTTCAATGGTGTAATGGTTTAACATAGAAAACTTACCGTTGGCTCTAGATTCTAATCTATCACTCCGATTTGCAAACGGATTTCACTGAAGCTGTAACTTTCATCCCAGAACATAGTTTAGGGGCCATTACTTCTTCAACTATAGTCATTTTTCTTTCGATTGCAAACGTAACCAGTTTTTCAATGGTGTAATGGTTTAACATAGAAAGAGAAAGGGGGCGTGGCTTGACGCTGGAGCTGGATGGAGGTTTGAGCTGAGAGCTCCCAGCTAAAGGCCTTCACTACAGCGACCTAAAGCACCCAAAGAGAAATCTGTTTCGGCGAAAACGTGGGGGAACATCCCTAGAACACAATGGAATACCAGAAAGCAACTTACAGGAAGAAATACCAATCTCCCAAGCCGAGAAAGCTGCTAGATTTCTTCCAGGAAGAGAGCCAAGATGGCCGCCGGGCCCAGCAAGACAACCAGGAAGCAGGCCTGCAGCACACACCGCTCTCACAGAGGAACCGTTTTGCTCCTCTCTACACCCCACACCGCAAGGCTGACCCAGCAGATGAGGTCGAGGACAGCGAGGAAGACTCCCCTGACGATCAGCGCTCACGGAGCCCCCTGAAACCGGTAAAGTGCGCACCGCCGATTACGCATTGCAGCATCCGCGATACGCATCAGCGGGACACGCATGGCCGCGATACGCGTCAAAATTTTACGCATGAAGAGGAATCAATGCGTAAAAATGTACGCAATAAACAGACAACTTTCAGTCCTCAAGTTCCTTTTCCTGCTCCTTTAGAACAGGCTTCTTCAGGATCAACAATCCCAGATCCAATACTAGACTTTCCGGTATCTAACGAGCCTATATCACAACAGTTCTTTAAGGACTTCATGTTGTCTTTCAGGGGAGCAATGCAAGAAACCATGCAAGCAAATATGACTGAACTTAAAACAGACATGAGACTCCTTGCTGGTCATGTGTCAATCTTTGCAAAAGAAACCGACCAGCGTATTACCAAACTTGAAAATAAAATGGCAGAAATGTTGACAGCTTACAATGAGCTGGTGGTAGCTCACGAAGGAGTAGTGGGGGAGGTCAAGTGGACCAAAGAAAAACAGGCGGATGCGGAAGATAGGAACCGCAGAAATAATGTCAAGATCAGGGGAGTTCCTGAATCCATTAATACTGACTCTCTTAAGGACTATGTTAAAGAGGTCATAAAGAAGACCTTACCCTCAATACCAGAGAGTGAGCTGATCATAGACCGTGCACACAGACTCCCCAAACCAGCATTCATCCCTGACCGGCTTCCCAGAGACGTCATCACCAGAGTTCATTTTTTTCACGTTAAGGAACAGTTTCTGGCCTCAACAAGAAGAGGGAATAAACTTCCGGACCCATATAAAGATCTAACACTGTTCACAGACCTTTCCCAGGCTACCTTATCAGCAAGGAAGAAATTCGCCCAGATAACTGCATCTCTAAGAAATAAAAAAATCCCATACACCTGGGGATTCCCCACAAAATTGCTCATTATGGACCAGGGAACAACACATGTGATAAAGGATGAGCAGGAAGGCATGGACCTACTGAAAAGGTGGAACATTCCTATCTACATATCAAGAGATGGTAGACCCTTCTCCAGAGAAGCTTCTCAGAAGCAACAACCTATGGACTGCTCTCAACCTCCACCTCAACTTTTACCTGACCCTGGAGCAGAAAAATCTGCAGAGTCCTCTGCAAAGACCTGAAAGTACTAGGGCCTTTAACACATACTTTTGCCCCCAAGAGACTTTCTCCTGTGAGTTACTCAGTTTCTCACACTTCTGAGGAGAATAGTCATGCCTAGTTCCACTTTAGTGGTTTTAGGCCAACTGGCCACACCGAAGATCGCTTTACTGTTACTGCGTATCTTCTTTACAACTGTCCAGTATTTTGATATACTATCTAACGTTTTTCTTTACAGATCCAATGTCATACTAACATTATCACAGAGGTCTGTATGGATTGTCTTTTCACTTCTGTTTATGTTTTTGTCTTTGCTTAGGTTAAGATACTCACTGTTGTTACTGTTACTGTTACTGTTGTCCCAAATGTATCTGTCTAATAGAATTAATATCTTTTCACAACGTACCCAAAGGGTTAAAAGAGGGTCTACTGCCAGGGCTGGGTTAATTGTCGGAATAGAACATATATGGTTACTGATAGACATGTTTAAAACTATAAAATGACCAAAGATTTTAAGCTTCTCTCATTGAATACAAGAGGGTTAAATTCTCACAGGAAAAGGTACCTACTTCATAATTTGGCTAGGAAAGAGAAAGTAGATATAATTTTTCTCCAAGAAACCCACTTGAATGAGTCTGGAGCAAAGAAATTCAAACTCCAAAATTATAGCAACATATACCACTCTAATCTCCTACACAAGAAAAAATCAGGAACTAGCATAGCTATTAAAGACACATTAGGATTCATAGTAGAGGATTCATATAGCAGTACAGATGGAAGAATGGTAATGATCAAGGGTACACTAAACTCACAATATTACACATTCGTGAACATATACGCCCCAAACCTTCATCAAATCAGGTTTCTAAATAAAAAGATGAAGAGGATCTCTAACTTCAAGAAGGGATACCTAATTATCTCAGGAGACTTTAACTCCGTAGTAGACCCCAATATGGACACAACAGCCAAATCTAGAAGATTTCAATCAACACTCCACCCTTTATTATTGAACTCAGAATTATTTGACACGTGGAGGTGTTTTCACCCTAAGGAACGACAATTCACGTATTTCTCCCCGATTCACAAATCGTTTACGAGAATAGACCTACGGTTAACAGACACACTCTCCCTACCGTTAGTATCAGAAGTAGAAATTGGATCAAGGACATGGTCAGACCATGCCCCAATCACTTTAAAAATAAATACCCAAAACTCATATCAGGGCCCTAGAACATGGAAATTAAATAAGCGTACCTTACACTCAGAACAGGCTTTTCCGGTGATTAAAAGAGATCTCTTGGAATTTTTTAAAATTAATGATAACGGGGAAGTTTCAAGGACAACCCTGTGGAATGGTCATAAAGCATACATAAGGGGGGTCTTTATGAAACAGACGGCAATACAGAAGAAAAAAAGCAAAGAAAAAACAGATCAACTACTCAAAGAAATTAGGTCCCTGGAACACGATATATTTTCCAATAATAAAACCAACCTTATCCCAATATTAGAAAAAACAAGACAGAACCTGGCGGACTACTTGTATCAAAGCTATGATAAATGGCTCACGATATTGAAAGAAACCTGGTACCACCAAAGTAATAGAGCAGGGAAAATGATGGCCAACAAAATAAAGGGGAAAAGAATTCACCAACGTATTACCAAAATTAAACACCCCCAACTTAAATCTGAGGTACACCACCCCAAAGACATTCTAGAAGCTCTAGCCTCATACTACGAAGGTTTATACAACCTAGATAGAGACCCTGAAGTTCATATACCTTCATCAATAGAAATTGACGAATATCTAAAAAAAGTAAATCTTCCTTCCCTGGGCGATTTTGAGAAAAAACAACTAGGCGTTCCCTTCCGTCAGCAGGAAATAGAGGCGGTTATCAATTCCTTGAAAAGAGATAAAGCACCTGGCTCTGATGGGTTTATAAACGACTACTATAAAAAATGTATTAGCATTTTAGCAAAACCTTTAACGGAAATGTGCAATGAAACTGCAAATTTAGGATCTTTTCCAAGGGAATCATTATTAGCTACTATCATTACTATACCTAAAGAAGGGAAAGACCCATCAGAGCCAGGAAGCTACAGACCTATCTCTCTACTCAACACTGACGTGAAAATGTTTGCCAAGGTTATAGCTAACAGAATAGCACCTCTCATAAAGGATCTCGTACATCCAGACCAAGTGGGTTTCATCAGAGGTAGAGCAGCTAATGATGGTACACGCAAGGTTCTTGCTCTGTTGCACCAGTTAAGGCTCTGTCGGACGCCTTCACTGCTGATATCTCTTGATGCGGAGAAGGCGTTCGACAGAGTCAATTGGTTGTATTTGTCCAGGGTCTTATCAAAATTTGGTTTTACAGGATTCATACATAGTGCAATAATGGCACTCTATTCTCAACCATCTGCAAGAGTCCAGTCCTCAGGTATGCTTTCCTCAGATTTTAACATAAAAAACGGAACAAGACAAGGTTGCCCATTGTCCCCACTTATCTTTAATCTCTCTATTGAACCTTTGGCCCAAAAAATTAGGGATAACGACTTAATCCATGGTATAAAATTGGAAAAGGGTTCAACCAAACTGGGACTATATGCGGATGATGTCCTATTATATGTACAGAAGCCCTTAATATCACTCCCCAACATAAATTTAGAATTAAACAACTTTTCTAAGGTATCCTTTTACAAATTAAATCAAAATAAATCCGTAATCCTTCCCTGCTATGTCCCCAAAACAGTCATTACTAAACTAAAACAATCAAGCCAATATACGTGGAGCGATAGGAGCATAAAGTACCTGGGTATATCATTAACAACTACAATAGCTCAACTCTATAGAGAGAACTTCGCCCCTTGGTTAAGTAAAATTAAAACACACTTGGATTCATTGGCAAAGCTTTAATTCTCGTGGTTGGGCCGCGCAGCGGCGTTCAAAATGATGGTCCTCCCTCAACTCCTGTACCTTTTTAGATGTTTACCTATAAGGATACCCCAAGTCTTCTTTAATAATATTCAAAAAGATCTTAATAAATTTATATTAATAAATAAAAAATCAAGATTCTCAAAAAAAATATTAACCTCACATACATCAAATTTAGGTTTAGGGGTCCCAAATTTAGAACTCTACTATAAAGCCGCAATATTAGATCAATCAAGAGCCATATGGACCAATGACAGGTCAAAACAGTGGCTGCTGATTGAAGAAGCACAGCTCCCCTATCATTCTTATAGAGCCTTTTTGGAATCAAGACTGATTTGGAAGGTAGTCTCGAATATAAAAAACCCAATAACATTCAATACACTCAGAATCTGGAGAGAACTGACCAAACTCTGTACCAAAGACCCAATCAATATAAAGCCTCCTTTATCTATAAACAACCTACAAGCTTCCCTGAAAAATTTTGATCTAAGTAACTGGATAGATAATGGAATGGAATTCATAGAAGACTTGTACTCAGGATCAGAGGTGAAAACATTGGAGGAACTTTCTTCGCAATATAACATACCTCCAACCGATAAACCCCTGTACAATAAAGTACATACGTTCTTAGTCAGACATCCATTAAACCCCATATCCTTATTACCAAAGATTAATAACTTACTCAAACCAGAAAACTCACGACTTAAAGGCATAGCAACCTTTTATAAATCGCTCCTAATCCTGAAAGAAGAGCCACCAAAATGGCAAATCAATAAATGGCAGGAACTCTTGCAGATGGATTTTAATATAGAAGACTGGGAACTAGCACTGAGTTCACTGAAAAAGTCCTCTCACTGTGTAACTCATCAGGAAAATTTACTGAAAATTATATGGCAATGGTACTATTCACCACAAAAAATAGCAACTTTCGATAATTCTACATCACCATTATGTTGGAGAGGTTGTAATGAGGTTGGTTCTACCTTACATATTTTCTGGTCCTGTCCCAATATCAGACCTTTATGGGAATCTATTGAGAGGTTTTTGAAAAATCTACCAATGTTTTTGACCACATTACCCCCAAGTATGGCACTTTTTCATTTAGGTACTAAAGACATTCCCCCACAAGAAAGATTGATTATCAATCATATATTGGTAACCACTCGAATCCTAATAGCAGCCAATTGGAAGACCCCAATTATTCCAAAATTGGAGGAGATACTGAGATCAGTGGAATCCAACCTACTGGCGGAGAAAGCCTGGTCCATCAAGTGTGGAAATGTGAATTCGTTCATGAATAAATCCCAACTATGGCCAAATATCTATAAAGACTCTAAATTATTAGATGTCTGATTCTAGTTGACCCCCTTATTCAATGAATTTATGAGTTAACCACATCCATAATATGCCCAGCCCGGCACATGCCCTCTAGCTATAGCTCTCAACTCCAGTCAAGTAAAGACAGAACCTGTCACATCTGGGACGTATAGATTAGTGTAGAGTAGTGCTAGTTGTAGTTTGTTAGGAATTATCAGTAAATACCGATATTCCAATAGTTCATATCTTCCAAAGGGAACTTTGTTAACAAAGATATATTCTATAATCAAAACGAGAGTAACCTGAGCTTTCCTCAGTAGTTAGATGATTATATAGATTGTTATTCATATGGTATCAGTTAAGATACACTCCCACTCCTCGGAATCTCTGAAGGGAGGTTTGGAGCCCCCATTTTCCGGGTAGAGAGGGTATGTATAAGGTGACAGATATATATAGACCATTTCCGAGTAACATAGTTGAAAGGTTGCCAGGATATAGCAGTATATACCGATACTTCAATCGTTCATAATTTTTGGAAAGTAACTTTATTAACAAAGATTTACTCTTTAATCAAAACTTGAGTAATCTGAGCTTTCCCCATCAGTTAGATAAGTACATAGATTGTTATTCATATGGTATCAGTTAAGATATACTCCCACTCCTCGGAATCTCTGAAGGGAGGTTTGAAGCCCCCATTTTCCGGGTAGAGAGGGAATATATAAGGTGACAGGTATATATAGACCATTTATGAGTAACATAGATGAAAGGAGATGAATATACTTATCACATAAATTCAAACCAGACCCTATTGATACCAGAGTAAACCTCTCTACATATAAATAAGCGTCTGATTCTCCCACTGAGTCAATAATCTTACTGAATTCATACCCCCATACATAAGGAATTAAAGGTTAAATCTAATAGATGTTTAAGCTGAATGCAGTAATATAAAATACTTTATATCTTTTCATGTTGTTAATGTCTAATGTACTAAACTACTGTTAAGATTGTGTCAAAGTTTTGTTTGACTATGTTAATTACTCTGAAAAAATTCAATAAAAACTATTGAAACCGGTTTAACATAGAAAACTTACCGTTTGCTCTAGATTCTAATCTATCACTCCGATTTGCAAACGGATTTCACTGAAGCTGTAACTTTCATCCCAGAACATAGTTTAGGGGCCATTACTTCTTCAACTATAGTCATTTTTCTTTCGATTGCAAACGTAACCAGTTTTTCAATGGTGTAATGGTTTAACATAGAAAACTTACCGTTGGCTCTAGATTCTAATCTATCACTCCGATTTGCAAACGGATTTCACTGAAGCTGTAACTTTCATCCCAGAACATAGTTTAGGGGCCATTACTTCTTCAACTATAGTCATTTTTCTTTCGATTGCAAACGTAACCAGTTTTTCAATGGTGTAATGGTTTAACATAGAAAACTTACCGTTGGCTCTAGATTCTAATCTATCACTCCGATTTGCAAACGGATATCACTGAAGCTGTAACTTTCATCCCAGAACATAGTTTAGGGGCCATTACTTCTTCAACTATAGTTATTTTTCTTTCGATTGCAAACGTAACCAGTTTTTCAATGGTGTAATGGTTTAACATAGAAAACTTACCGTTGGCTCTAGATTCTAATCTATCACTCCGATTTGCAAACGGATTTCACTGAAGCTGTAACTTTCATCCCAGAACATAGTTTAGGGGCCATTACTTCTTCAACTATAGTCATTTTTCTTTCGATTGCAAACATAACCAGTTTTTCAATGGTGTAATGGTTTAACATAGAAAACTTACCGTTGGCTCTAGATTCTAATCTATCACTCCGATTTGCAAACGGATTTCACTGAAGCTGTAACTTTCATCCCAGAACATAGTTTAGGGGCCATTACTTCTTCAACTATAGTCATTTTTCTTTCGATTGCAAACGTAACCAGTTTTTCAATGGTGTAATGGTTTAACATAGAAAACTTACCGTTGGCTCTAGATTCTAATCTATCACTCCGATTTGCAAACGGATTTCACTGAAGCTGTAACTTTCATCCCAGAACATAGTTTAGGGGCCATTACTTCTTCAACTATAGTCATTTTTCTTTCGATTGCAAACGTAACCAGTTTTTCAATGGTGTAATGGTTTAACATAGAAAACTTACCGTTGGCTCTAGATTCTAATCTATCACTCCGATTTGCAAACGGATTTCACTGAAGCTGTAACTTTCATCCCATAACATAGTTCAGGGGCCATTACTTCTTCAACTATAGTCATTTTTCTTTCGATTGCAAACGTAACCAGTTTTTCAATGGTGTAATGGTTTAACATAGAAAACTTACCGTTGGCTCTAGATTCTAATCTATCACTCCGATTTGCAAACGGATTTCACTGAAGCTGTAACTTTCATCCCAGAACATAGTTTAGGGGCCATTACTTCTTCAACTATAGTCATTTTTCTTTCGATTGCAAACGTAACCAGTTTTTCAATGGTGTAATGGTTTAACATAGAAAACTTACCGTTGGCTCTAGATTCTAATCTATCACTCCGATTTGCAAACGGATTTCACTGAAGCTGTAACTTTCATCCCAGAACATAGTTTAGGGGCCATTACTTCTTCAACTATAGTCATTTTTCTTTCGATTGCAAACGTAACCAGTTTTTCAATGGTGTAATGGTTTAACATAGAAAACTTACCGTTGGCTCTAGATTCTAATCTATCACTCCGATTTGCAAACGGATTTCACTGAAGCTGTAACTTTCATCCCAGAACATAGTTTAGGGGCCATTACTTCTTCAACTATAGTCATTTTTCTTTCGATTGCAAACGTAACCAGTTTTTCAATGGTGTAATGGTTTAACATAGAAAACTTACCGTTGGCTCTAGATTCTAATCTATCACTCCGATTTGCAAACGGATTTCACTGAAGCTGTAACTTTCATCCCAGAACATAGTTTAGGGGCCATTACTTCTTCAACTATAGTCATTTTTCTTTCGATTGCAAACGTAACCAGTTTTTCAATGGTGTAATGGTTTAACATAGAAAACTTACCGTTGGCTCTAGATTCTAATCTATCACTCCGATTTGCAAACGGATTTCACTGAAGCTGTAACTTTCATCCCAGAACATAGTTTAGGGGCCATTACTTCTTCAACTATAATCATTTTTCTTTCGATTGCAAACGTAACCAGTTTTTCAATGGTGTAATGGTTTAACATAGAAAACTTACCGTTGGCTCTAGATTCTAATCTATCACTCCGATTTGCAAACGGATTTCACTGAAGCTGTAACTTTCATCCCAGAACATAGTTTAGGGGCCATTACTTCTCCAACTATAGTCATTTTTCTTTCGATTGCAAACGTAACCAGTTTTTCAATGGTGTAATGGTTTAACATAGAACACTTACCGTTGGCTCTAGATTCTAATCTATCACTCCGATTTGCAAACGGATTTCACTGAAGCTGTAACTTTCATCCCAGAACATAGTTTAGGGGCCATTACTTCTTCAACTATAGTCATTTTTCTTTCGATTGCAAACGTAACCAGTTTTTCAATGGTGTAATGGTTTAACATAGAAAACTTACCGTTGGCTCTAGATTCTAATCTATCACTCCGATTTGCAAACGGATTTCACTGAAGCTGTAACTTTCATCCCAGAACATAGTTTAGGGGCCATTACTTCTTCAACTATAGTCATTTTTCTTTCGATTGCAAACGTAACCAGTTTTTCAATGGTGTAATGGTTTAACATAGAAAACTTACCGTTGGCTCTAGATTCTAATCTATCACTCCGATTTGCAAACGGATTTCACTGAAGCTGTAACTTTCATCCCAGAACATAGTTTAGGGGCCATTACTTCTCCAACTATAGACATTTTTCTTTCGATTGCAAACGTAACCAGTTTTTCAATGGTGTAATGGTTTAACATAGAAAACTTACCGTTGGCTCTAGATTCTAATCTATCACTCCGATTTGCAAACGGATTTCACTGAAGCTGTAACTTTCATCCCAGAACATAGTTTAGGGGCCATTACTTCTCCAACTATAGTCATTTTTCTTTCGATTGCAAACGTAACCAGTTTTTCAATGGTGTAATGGTTTAACATAGAAAACTTACCGTTGGCTCTAGATTCTAATCTATCACTCCGATTTGCAAACGGATTTCACTGAAGCTGTAACTTTCATCCCAGAACATAGTTTAGGGGCCATTACTTCTCCAACTATAGTCATTTTTCTTTCGATTGCAAACGTAACCAGTTTTTCAATGGTGTAATGGTTTAACATAGAAAACTTACCGTTGGCTCTAGATTCTAATCTGTCACTCCGATTTGCAAACGGATTTCACTGAAGCTGTAACTTTCATCCCAGAACATAGTTTAGGGGCCATTACTTCTTCAACTATAGTCATTTTTCTTTCGATTGCAAACGCAACCAGTTTTTCAATGGTGTAATGGTTTAACATAGAAAACTTACCGTTGGCTCTAGATTCTAATCTATGTTTCAATAATTTTTATTGAACAGTTTTTGAATTTTTACAACAGCAGACTTATAACAGTAAGTCCGATAACTTTGAAAAGAATGATATAATTACATACTTTCGGTACATACAGGGTACAAACAGTATTTCTTGTCAATGAAATAACAAAATCTATATACATACATATGTCTGTGTTGGTTTATAGTCTTATGACCATATCTGTGTGCAGTCCAGAACACCAAGATGTTGGGTATATATATATACAATAATGGATTCAGCTCAACCTGGGAAATGGGGGAATAAAACCACCCTACAGAGATCCCAGGGAACCGAAACCATTCTCTTGTCAAGTTATTGTCCTGATGTAGTATAAGTTGTCTCTACTAGGCAGCCGACCAGCGGTCGCCCAGATAGGACTTCAGTTTGAACTTTATCTGTGTAGACTGGACAGGTGGACTAGACTACACGTATTCTATCTCTGTATAGAAATCTAGTATGAGCTAGTTAGTTAGCTAAATATATAAGATATTCTTATACTTTTTTTTTCTTATCTTTGTCCTATATATATGTCTAAGTAAAACACTGAGTCTTAATAACTTCTATTACATTTGTATAAAAACAAACCAGAACTAAAGAGAACCTGATTATTATCTCTTGTAAAATATGAGAGGGTGAGTAGTAGAAGAGAGGAAAGGAGAGAAGGGAAGGAGAAAGAAAAAAAAAGAGAGAAAGTCAAAGTTACATATTCAGGTAGCAGTCTTATTGGCGTACATACATATGATATAATATTATTCAGAAATCAAAAATCAAAAATCTCAGTCTCTGGATAAAGTATAGGCCAAGCTTGTATTTTATTTGTAAAGGTGTTTAGAGTTCCCGTGTTCATAGCCCATTTCTTTTCTGCAGATAAATTGAAGTTAACCCTTTTTTTATCTCTTCAATAGTAGGTACATATTTGGTTTTCCAATTCTCTGCCAACAACGCTCTAGTGGTTACAAAAATATGGTCGTATAATATACGCTCTCTTGGAGGGAGATCAGCAATATTTAAATGTAGTAAAGCCATTTTTGATGGAATGTGGGATAGGTTCACTGGTAGTTTTTTCAATAACCTGTCTATATCTTCCCACATTCCTTGTATTTTGGGACATTCCCAGAAAATGTGCTCTAGGGTGCCCTCTTGCCCACACTCTCTCCAACATAGAGGAGAAACACTGGAGTCAAACTTGGAGACCTTACTAGGAGTCATATGCCATCTCCATATTATTTTTAATAGGGTCTCGTGGTGTGAGATGCAGTGGGAGGATTTTTTAAGTGATCTCATACTTCTCTCCCAATCCTCTTGTTCTATATCTTCTTTGAAGTATTCTTGCCATTTTTTAAGTTGCCATTGAGGGGAGTCTCCTTTGGATGTTAAAAGAGTTCTATAAAATAAGGCCGTGCCTTTCATATGATATTGGTCTGTGTTTAATAATTTAACTATTGGGGGAGGGAGTTTTATAGGTGTAGGGAAATGTGTTTTGAAAATTTTTTTAATCTTTATATATTTGGGTTCATCAGATTGGGGTATATCAAATTCTATCATAATATCATTGAAACTTTTCATTTTTGAGTCCTGGAGTAGCCTATCAACTGATATAATTCCTTTCTCTATCCAGTTATCAATAGAGATTTTTTTGACCACATTATGAATATTATGGAATGGAATAGAGAGCTGTTTAGTGGAAAAAGAATGTTTAGAGCATCGTTTTATAAAATCATTCCATACTTTTACTGTATTAGCTGTTATTGGGTTGGTTACTTTGGATGTAGATTTCCATAACAATTTGGTTTCTAGCAAGCTCTTGTAAGAGCTATTGGGATTATGTGTTTGTTCCAATGCTATCCATTGTTTGTTGGATTCTACCCATATTTCTCTAGATTGTTCCAGGATAGTAGCTCTATAATATAAACCTATATCAGGTACTCCAAGACCCAAATCCGTAGAGTGTAGATTCTAATCTATCACTCCGATTTGCAAACGGATTTCACTGAAGCTGTAACTTTCATCCCAGAACATAGTTTAGGGGCCATTACCTCTTCAACTATAGTCATTTATCTTTCGATTGCAAACGTAACCAGTTTTTCAATGGTGTAATGGTTTAACATAGAAAACTTACCGTTGGCTCTCGATTCTAATCTATCACTCCGATTTGCAAACGGATTTCACTGAAGCTGTAACTTTCATCCCAGAACATAGTTTAGGGGCCATTACCTCTTCAACTATAGTCATTTTTCTTTCGATTGCAAACGTAACCAGTTTTTCAATGGTGTAATGGTTTAACATAGAAAACTTACCGTTGGCTCTCGATTCTAATCTATCAATCCGATTTGCAAACGGATTTCACTGAAGCTGTAACTTTCATCCCAGAACATAGTTTAGGGGCCATAACCTCTTCAACTATAGTCATTTTTCTTTCGATTGCAAACGTAACCAGTTTTTCAATGGTGTAATGGTTTAACATAGAAAACTTACCGTTGGCTCTCGATTCTAATCTATCACTCCGATTTGCAAACGGATTTCACTGAAGCTGTAACTTTCATCCCAGAACATAGTTTAGGGGCCATTACCTCTTCAACTATAGTCATTTTTCTTTCGATTGCAAACGTAACCAGTTTTTCAATGGTGTAATGGTTTAACATAGAAAACTTACCGTTGGCTCTCGATTCTAATCTATCACTCCGATTTGCAAACGGATTTCACTGAAGCTGTAACTTTCATCCCAGAACATAGTTTAGGGGCCATTACCTCTTCAACTATAGTCATTTTTCTTTCGATTGCAAACGTAACCAGTTTTTCAATGGTGTAATGGTTTAACATAGAAAACTTACCGTTGGCTCTAGATTCTAATCTGTCACTCCGATTTGCAAACGGATTTCACTGAAGCTGTAACTTTCATCCCAGAACATAGTTTAGGGGCCATTACTTCTTCAACTATAGTCATTTTTCTTTCGATTGCAAACGTAACCAGTTTTTCAATGGTGTAATGGTTTAACATAGAAAACTTACCGTTGGCTCTAGATTCTAATCTATCACTCCGATTTGCAAACGGATTTCACTGAAGCTGTAACTTTCATCCCAGAACATAGTTTAGGGGCCATTACTTCTTCAACTATAGTCATTTTTCTTTCGATTGCAAACGTAACCAGTTTTTCAATGGTGTAATGGTTTAACATAGAAAACTTACCGTTTGCTCTAGATTCTAATCTATCACTCCGATTTGCAAACGGATTTCACTGAAGCTGTAACTTTCATCCCAGAACATAGTTTAGGGGCCATTACTTCTTCAACTATAGTCATTTTTCTTTCGATTGCAAACGTAACCAGTTTTTCAATGGTGTAATGGTTTAACATAGAAAACTTACCGTTGGCTCTAGATTCTAATCTGTCACTCCGATTTGCAAACGGATTTCACTGAAGCTGTAACTTTCATCCCAGAACATAGTTTAGGGGCCATTACTTCTTCAACTATAGTCATTTTTCTTTCGATTGCAAACGTAACCAGTTTTTCAATGGTGTAATGGTTTAACATAGAAAACTTACCGTTGGCTCTAGATTCTAATCTATCACTCCGATTTGCAAACGGATTTCACTGAAGCTGTAACTTTCATCCCAGAACATAGTTTAGGGGCCATTACTTCTTCAACTATAGTCATTTTTCTTTCGATTGCAAACGTAACCAGTTTTTCAATGGTGTAATGGTTTAACATAGAAAACTTACCGTTGGCTCTAGATTCTAATCTGTCACTCCGATTTGCAAACGGATTTCACTGAAGCTGTAACTTTCATCCCAGAACATAGTTTAGGGGCCATTACTTCTTCAACTATAGTCATTTTTCTTTCGATTGCAAACGTAACCAGTTTTTCAATGGTGTAATGGTTTAACATAGAAAACTTACCGTTGGCTCTAGATTCTAATCTATCACTCCGATTTGCAAACGGATTTCACTGAAGCTGTAACTTTCATCCCAGAACATAGTTTAGGGGCCATTACTTCTTCAACTATAGTCATTTTTCTTTCGATTGCAAACGTAACCAGTTTTTCAATGGTGTAATGGTTTAACATAGAAAACTTACCGTTGGCTCTCGATTCTAATCTATCACTCCGATTTGCAAACGGATTTCACTGAAGCTGTAACTTTCATCCCAGAACATAGTTTAGGGGCCATTACTTCTTCAACTATAGTCATTTTTCTTTCGATTGCAAACGTAACCAGTTTTTCAATGGTGTAATGGTTTAACATAGAAAACTTACCGTTGGCTCTAGATTCTAATCTATCACTCCGATTTGCAAACGGATTTCACTGAAGCTGTAACTTTCATCCCAGAACATAGTTTAGGGGCCATTACTTCTTCAACTATAGTCATTTTTCTTTCGATTGCAAACGTAACCAGTTTTTCAATGGTGTAATGGTTTAACATAGAAAACTTACCGTTGGCTCTAGATTCTAATTTATCACTCCGATTTGCAAACGGATTTCACTGAAGCTGTAACTTTCATCCCAGAACACAGTTTAGGGGCCATTACTTCTTCAACTATAGTCATTTTTCTTTCGATTGCAAACGTAACCAGTTTTTCAATGGTGTAATGGTTTAACATAGAAAACTTACCGTTGGCTCTAGATTCTAATCTGTCACTCCGATTTGCAAACGGATTTCACTGAAGCTGTAACTTTCATCCCAGAACATAGTTTAGGGGCCATTACTTCTTCAACTATAGTCATTTTTCTTTCGATTGCAAACGTAACCAGTTTTTCAATGGTGTAATGGTTTAACATAGAAAACTTACCGTTGGCTCTAGATTCTAATCTATCACTCCGATTTGCAAACGGATTTCACTGAAGCTGTAACTTTCATCCCAGAACATAGTTTAGGGGCCATTACCTCTTCAACTATAGTCATTTTTCTTTCGATTGCAAACGTAACCAGTTTTTCAATGGTGTAATGGTTTAACATAGAAAACTTACCGTTGGCTCTCGATTCTAATCTATCACTCCGATTTGCAAACGGATTTCACTGAAGCTGTAACTTTCATCCCAGAACATAGTTTAGGGGCCATTACCTCTTCAACTATAGTCATTTTTCTTTCGATTGCAAACGTAACCAGTTTTTCAATGGTGTAATGGTTTAACATAGAAAACTTACCGTTGGCTCTCGATTCTAATCTATCACTCCGATTTGCAAACGGATTTCACTGAAGCTGTAACTTTCATCCCAGAACATAGTTTAGGGGCCATTACTTCTTCAACTATAGTCATTTTTCTTTCGATTGCAAACGTAACCAGTTTTTCAATGGTGTAATGGTTTAACATAGAAAACTTACCGTTGGCTCTAGATTCTAATCTGTCACTCCGATTTGCAAACGGATTTCACTGAAGCTGTAACTTTCATCCCAGAACATAGTTTAGGGGCCATTACTTCTTCAACTATAGTCATTTTTCTTTCGATTGCAAACGTAACCAGTTTTTCAATGGTGTAATGGTTTAACATAGAAAACTTACCGTTGGCTCTAGATTCTAATCTATCACTCCGATTTGCAAACGGATTTCACTGAAGCTGTAACTTTCATCCCAGAACATAGTTTAGGGGCCATTACTTCTTCAACTATAGTCATTTTTCTTTCGATTGCAAACGTAACCAGTTTTTCAATGGTGTAATGGTTTAACATAGAAAACTTACCGTTGGCTCTCGATTCTAATCTATCACTCCGATTTGCAAACGGATTTCACTGAAGCTGTAACTTTCATCCCAGAACATAGTTTAGGGGCCATTACTTCTTCAACTATAGTCATTTTTCTTTCGATTGCAAACGTAACCAGTTTTTCAATGGTGTAATGGTTTAACATAGAAAACTTACCGTTGGCTCTAGATTCTAATCTATCACTCCGATTTGCAAACGGATTTCACTGAAGCTGTAACTTTCATCCCAGAACATAGTTTAGGGGCCATTACTTCTTCAACTATAGTCATTTTTCTTTCGATTGCAAACGTAACCAGTTTTTCAATGGTGTAATGGTTTAACATAGAAAACTTACCGTTGGCTCTAGATTCTAATTTATCACTCCGATTTGCAAACGGATTTCACTGAAGCTGTAACTTTCATCCCAGAACACAGTTTAGGGGCCATTACTTCTTCAACTATAGTCATTTTTCTTTCGATTGCAAACGTAACCAGTTTTTCAATGGTGTAATGGTTTAACATAGAAAACTTACCGTTGGCTCTAGATTCTAATCTGTCACTCCGATTTGCAAACGGATTTCACTGAAGCTGTAACTTTCATCCCAGAACATAGTTTAGGGGCCATTACTTCTTCAACTATAGTCATTTTTCTTTCGATTGCAAACGTAACCAGTTTTTCAATGGTGTAATGGTTTAACATAGAAAACTTACCGTTGGCTCTAGATTCTAATCTATCACTCCGATTTGCAAACGGATTTCACTGAAGCTGTAACTTTCATCCCAGAACATAGTTTAGGGGCCATTACCTCTTCAACTATAGTCATTTTTCTTTCGATTGCAAACGTAACCAGTTTTTCAATGGTGTAATGGTTTAACATAGAAAACTTACCGTTGGCTCTCGATTCTAATCTATCACTCCGATTTGCAAACGGATTTCACTGAAGCTGTAACTTTCATCCCAGAACATAGTTTAGGGGCCATTACCTCTTCAACTATAGTCATTTTTCTTTCGATTGCAAACGTAACCAGTTTTTCAATGGTGTAATGGTTTAACATAGAAAACTTACCGTTGGCTCTCGATTCTAATCTATCACTCCGATTTGCAAACGGATTTCACTGAAGCTGTAACTTTCATCCCAGAACATAGTTTAGGGGCCATTACCTCTTCAACTATAGTCATTTTTCTTTCGATTGCAAACGTAACCAGTTTTTCAATGGTGTAATGGTTAAACATAGAAAACTTACCGTTGGCTCTCGATTCTAATCTATCACTCCGATTTGCAAACGGATTTCACTGAAGCTGTAACTTTCATCCCAGAACATAGTTTAGGGGCCATTACCTCTTCAACTATAGTCATTTTTCTTTCGATTGCAAACGTAACCAGTTTTTCAATGGTGTAATGGTTTAACATAGAAAACTTACCGTTGGCTCTCGATTCTAATCTATCACTCCGATTTGCAAACGGATTTCACTGAAGCTGTAACTTTCATCCCAGAACATAGTTTAGGGGCCATTACCTCTTCAACTATAGTCATTTTTCTTTCGATTGCAAACGTAACCAGTTTTTCAATGGTGTAATGGTTTAACATAGAAAACTTACCGATGGCTCTCGATTCTAATCTATCACTCAGATTTGCAAACGGATTTCACTGAAGCTGTAACTTTCATCCCAGAACATAGTTTAGGGGCCATTACCTCTTCAACTATAGTCATTTTTCTTTCGATTGCAAACGTAACCAGTTTTTCAATGGTGTAATGGTTTAACATAGAAAACTTACCGTTGGCTCTCGATTCTAATCTATCACTCCGATTTGCAAACGGATTTCACTGAAGCTGTAACTTTCATCCCAGAACATAGTTTAGGGGCCATTACCTCTTCAACTATAGTCATTTTTCTTTCGATTGCAAACGTAACCAGTTTTTCAATGGTGTAATGGTTTAACATAGAAAACTTACCGTTGGCTCTCGATTCTAATCTATCACTCCGATTTGCAAACGGATTTCACTGAAGCTGTAACTTTCATCCCAGAACATAGTTTAGGGGCCATTACCTCTTCAACTATAGTCATTTTTCTTTCGATTGCAAACGTAACCAGTTTTTCAATGGTGTAATGGTTTAACATAGAAAACTTACCGTTGGCTCTCGATTCTAATCTATCACTCCGATTTGCAAACGGATTTCACTGAAGCTGTAACTTTCATCCCAGAACATAGTTTAGGGGCCATTACCTCTTCAACTATAGTCATTTTTCTTTCGATTGCAAACGTAACCAGTTTTTCAATGGTGTAATGGTTTAACATAGAAAACTTACCGTTGGCTCTCGATTCTAATCTATCACTCCGATTTGCAAACGGATTTCACTGAAGCTGTAACTTTCATCCCAGAACATAGTTTAGGGGCCATTACCTCTTCAACTATAGTCATTTTTCTTTCGATTGCAAACGTAACCAGTTTTTCAATGGTGTAATGGTTTGACATAGAAAACTTACCGTTGGCTCTCGATTCTAATCTATCACTCCGATTTGCAAACGGATTTCACTGAAGCTGTAACTTTCATCCCAGAACATAGTTTAGGGGCCATTACCTCTTCAACTATAGTCATTTTTCTTTCGATTGCAAACGTAACCAGTTTTTCAATGGTGTAATGGTTTAACATAGAAAACTTACCGTTGGCTCTCGATTCTAATCTATCACTCCGATTTGCAAACGGATTTCACTGAAGCTGTAACTTTCATCCAGAACATAGTTTAGGGGCCATTACCTCTTCAACTATAGTCATTTTTCTTTCGATTGCAAACGTAACCAGTTTTTCAATGGTGTAATGGTTTAACATAGAAAACTTACCGTTGGCTCTCGATTCTAATCTATCACTCCGATTTGCAAACGGATTTCACTGAAGCTGTAACTTTCATCCCAGAACATAGTTTAGGGGCCATTACCTCTTCAACTATAGTCATTTTTCTTTCGATTGCAAACGTAACCAGTTTTTCAATGGTGTAATGGTTTAACATAGAAAACTTACCGTTGGCTCTCGATTCTAATCTATCACTCCGATTTGCAAACGGATTTCACTGAAGCTGTAACTTTCATCCCAGAACATAGTTTAGGGGCCATTACCTCTTCAACTATAGTCATTTTTCTTTCGATTGCAAACGTAACCAGTTTTTCAATGGTGTAATGGTTTAACATAGAAAACTTACCGTTGGCTCTCGATTCTAATCTATCACTCCGATTTGCAAACGGATTTCACTGAAGCTGTAACTTTCATCCCAGAACATAGTTTAGGGGCCATTACCTCTTCAACTATAGTCATTTTTCTTTCGATTGCAAACGTAACCAGTTTTTCAATGGTGTAATGGTTTAACATAGAAAACTTACCGTTGGCTCTCGATTCTAATCTATCACTCCGATTTGCAAACGGATTTCACTGAAGCTGTAACTTTCATCCCAGAACATAGTTTAGGGCCATTACCTCTTCAACTATAGTCATTTTTCTTTCGATTGCAAACGTAACCAGTTTTTCAATGGTGTAATGGTTTAACATAGAAAACTTACCGTTGGCTCTCGATTCTAATCTATCACTCCGATTTGCAAACGGATTTCACTGAAGCTGTAACTTTCATCCCAGAACATAGTTTAGGGGCCATTACCTCTTCATCTATAGTCATTTTTCTTTCGATTGCAAACGTAACCAGTTTTTCAATGGTGTAATGGTTTAACATAGAAAACTTACCGTTGGCTCTCGATTCTAATCTATCACTCCGATTTGCAAACGGATTTCACTGAAGCTGTAACTTTCATCCCAGAACATAGTTTAGGGGCCATTACCTCTTCAACTATAGTCATTTTTCTTTCGATTGCAAACGTAACCAGTTTTTCAATGGTGTAATGGTTTAACATAGAAAACTTACCGTTGGCTCTCGATTCTAATCTATCACTCCGATTTGCAAACGGATTTCACTGAAGCTGTAACTTTCATCCCAGAACATAGTTTAGGGGCCATTACCTCTTCAACTATAGTCATTTTTCTTTCGATTGCAAACGTAACCAGTTTTTCAATGGTGTAATGGTTTAACATAGAAAACTTACCGTTGGCTCTCGATTCTAATCTATCACTCCGATTTGCAAACGGATTTCACTGAAGCTGTAACTTTCATCCCAGAACATAGTTTAGGGGCCATTACCTCTTCAACTATAGTCATTTTTCTTTCGATTGCAAACGTAACCAGTTTTTCAATGGTGTAATGGTTTAACATAGAAAACTTACCGTTGGCTCTCGATTCTAATCTATCACTCCGATTTGCAAACGGATTTCACTGAAGCTGTAACTTTCATCCCAGAACATAGTTTAGGGGCCATTACCTCTTCAACTATAGTCATTTTTCTTTCGATTGCAAACGTAACCAGTTTTTCAATGGTGTAATGGTTTAACATAGAAAACTTACCGTTGGCTCTCGATTCTAATCTATCACTCCGATTTGCAAACGGATTTCACTGAAGCTGTAACTTTCATCCCAGAACATAGTTTAGGGGCCATTACCTCTTCAACTATAGTCATTTTTCTTTCGATTGCAAACGTAACCAGTTTTTCAATGGTGTAATGGTTTAACATAGAAAACTTACCGTTGGCTCTCGATTCTAATCTATCACTCCGATTTGCAAACGGATTTCACTGAAGCTGTAACTTTCATCCCAGAACATAGTTTAGGGGCCATTACCTCTTCAACTATAGTCATTTTTCTTTCGATTGCAAACGTAACCAGTTTTTCAATGGTGTAATGGTTTAACATAGAAAACTTACCGTTGGCTCTCGATTCTAATCTATCACTCCGATTTGCAAACGGATTTCACTGAAGCTGTAACTTTCATCCCAGAACATAGTTTAGGGGCCATTACCTCTTCAACTATAGTCATTTTTCTTTCGATTGCAAACGTAACCAGTTTTTCAATGGTGTAATGGTTTAACATAGAAAACTTACCGTTGGCTCTCGATTCTAATCTATCACTCCGATTTGCAAACGGATTTCACTGAAGCTGTAACTTTCATCCCAGAACATAGTTTAGGGGCCATTACCTCTTCAACTATAGTCATTTTTCTTTCGATTGCAAACGTAACCAGTTTTTCAATGGTGTAATGGTTTAACATAGAAAACTTACCGTTGGCTCTCGATTCTAATCTATCACTCCGATTTGCAAACGGATTTCACTGAAGCTGTAACTTTCATCCCAGAACATAGTTTAGGGGCCATTACCTCTTCAACTATAGTCATTTTTCTTTCGATTGCAAACGTAACCAGTTTTTCAATGGTGTAATGGTTTAACATAGAAAACTTACCGTTGGCTCTCGATTCTAATCTATCACTCCGATTTGCAAACGGATTTCACTGAAGCTGTAACTTTCATCCCAGAACATAGTTTAGGGGCCATTACCTCTTCAACTATAGTCATTTTTCTTTCGATTGCAAACGTAACCAGTTTTTCAATGGTGTAATGGTTTAACATAGAAAACTTACCGTTGGCTCTCGATTCTAATCTATCACTCCGATTTGCAAACGGATTTCACTGAAGCTGTAACTTTCATCCCAGAACATAGTTTAGGGGCCATTACCTCTTCAACTATAGTCATTTTTCTTTCGATTGCAAACGTAACCAGTTTTTCAATGGTGTAATGGTTTAACATAGAAAACTTACCGTTGGCTCTCGATTCTAATCTATCACTCCGATTTGCAAACGGATTTCACTGAAGCTGTAACTTTCATCCCAGAACATAGTTTAGGGGCCATTACCTCTTCAACTATAGTCATTTTTCTTTCGATTGCAAACGTAACCAGTTTTTCAATGGTGTAATGGTTTAACATAGAAAACTTACCGTTGCCTCTCGATTCTAATCTATCACTCCGATTTGCAAACGGATTTCACTGAAGCTGTAACTTTCATCCCAGAACATAGTTTAGGGGCCATTACCTCTTCAACTATAGTCATTTTTCTTTCGATTGCAAACGTAACCAGTTTTTCAATGGTGTAATGGTTTAACATAGAAAACTTACCGTTGGCTCTCGATTCTAATCTATCACTCCGATTTGCAAACGGATTTCACTGAAGCTGTAACTTTCATCCCAGAACATAGTTTAGGGGCCATTACCTCTTCAACTATAGTCATTTTTCTTTCGATTGCAAACGTAACCAGTTTTTCAATGGTGTAATGGTTTAACATAGAAAACTTACCGTTGGCTCTCGATTCTAATCTATCACTCCGATTTGCAAACGGATTTCACTGAAGCTGTAACTTTCATCCCAGAACATAGTTTAGGGGCCATTACCTCTTCAACTATAGTCATTTTTCTTTCGATTGCAAACGTAACCAGTTTTTCAATGGTGTAATGGTTTAACATAGAAAACTTACCGTTGCCTCTCGATTCTAATCTATCACTCCGATTTGCTAACGGATTTCACTGAAGCTGTAACTTTCATCCCAGAACATAGTTTAGGGGCCATTACCTCTTCAACTATAGTCATTTTTCTTTCGATTGCAAACGTAACCAGTTTTTCAATGGTGTAATGGTTTAACATAGAAAACTTACCGTTGGCTCTCGATTCTAATCTATCACTCCGATTTGCAAACGGATTTCACTGAAGCTGTAACTTTCATCCCAGAACATAGTTTAGGGGCCATTACCTCTTCAACTATAGTCATTTTTCTTTCGATTGCAAACGTAACCAGTTTTTCAATGGTGTAATGGTTTAACATAGAAAACTTACCGTTGGCTCTCGATTCTAATCTATCACTCCGATTTGCAAACGGATTTCACTGAAGCTGTAACTTTCATCCCAGAACATAGTTTAGGGGCCATTACCTCTTCAACTATAGTCATTTTTCTTTCGATTGCAAACGTAACCAGTTTTTCAATGGTGTAATGGTTTAACATAGAAAACTTACCGTTGGCTCTCGATTCTAATCTATCACTCCGATTTGCAAACGGATTTCACTGAAGCTGTAACTTTCATCCCAGAACATAGTTTAGGGGCCATTACCTCTTCATCTATAGTCATTTTTCTTTCGATTGCAAACGTAACCAGTTTTTCAATGGTGTAATGGTTTAACATAGAAAACTTACCGTTGGCTCTCGATTCTAATCTATCACTCCGATTTGCAAACGGATTTCACTGAAGCTGTAACTTTCATCCCAGAACATAGTTTAGGGGCCATTACCTCTTCAACTATAGTCATTTTTCTTTCGATTGCAAACGTAACCAGTTTTTCAATGGTGTAATGGTTTAACATAGAAAACTTACCGTTGGCTCTCGATTCTAATCTATCACTCCGATTTGCAAACGGATTTCACTGAAGCTGTAACTTTCATCCCAGAACATAGTTTAGGGGCCATTACCTCTTCAACTATAGTCATTTTTCTTTCGATTGCAAACGTAACCAGTTTTTCAATGGTGTAATGGTTTAACATAGAAAACTTACCGTTGGCTCTCGATTCTAATCTATCACTCCGATTTGCAAACGGATTTCACTGAAGCTGTAACTTTCATCCCAGAACATAGTTTAGGGGCCATTACCTCTTCAACTATAGTCATTTTTCTTTCGATTGCAAACGTAACCAGTTTTTCAATGGTGTAATGGTTTAACATAGAAAACTTACCGTTGGCTCTCGATTCTAATCTATCACTCCGATTTGCAAACGGATTTCACTGAAGCTGTAACTTTCATCCCAGAACATAGTTTAGGGGCCATTACCTCTTCAACTATAGTCATTTTTCTTTCGATTGCAAACGTAACCAGTTTTTCAATGGTGTAATGGTTTAACATAGAAAACTTACCGTTGCCTCTCGATTCTAATCTATCACTCCGATTTGCTAACGGATTTCACTGAAGCTGTAACTTTCATCCCAGAACATAGTTTAGGGGCCATTACCTCTTCAACTATAGTCATTTTTCTTTCGATTGCAAACGTAACCAGTTTTTCAATGGTGTAATGGTTTAACATAGAAAACTTACCGTTGGCTCTCGATTCTAATCTATCACTCCGATTTGCAAACGGATTTCACTGAAGCTGTAACTTTCATCCCAGAACATAGTTTAGGGGCCATTACCTCTTCAACTATAGTCATTTTTCTTTCGATTGCAAACGTAACCAGTTTTTCAATGGTGTAATGGTTTAACATAGAAAACTTACCGTTGGCTCTCGATTCTAATCTATCACTCCGATTTGCAAACGGATTTCACTGAAGCTGTAACTTTCATCCCAGAACATAGTTTAGGGGCCATTACCTCTTCAACTATAGTCATTTTTCTTTCGATTGCAAACGTAACCAGTTTTTCAATGGTGTAATGGTTTAACATAGAAAACTTACCGTTGGCTCTCGATTCTAATCTATCACTCCGATTTGCAAACGGATTTCACTGAAGCTGTAACTTTCATCCCAGAACATAGTTTAGGGGCCATTACCTCTTCAACTATAGTCATTTTTCTTTCGATTGCAAACGTAACCAGTTTTTCAATGGTGTAATGGTTTAACATAGAAAACTTACCGTTGGCTCTCGATTCTAATCTATCACTCCGATTTGCAAACGGATTTCACTGAAGCTGTAACTTTCATCCCAGAACATAGTTTAGGGGCCATTACCTCTTCAACTATAGTCATTTTTCTTTCGATTGCAAACGTAACCAGTTTTTCAATGGTGTAATGGTTTAACATAGAAAACTTACCGTTGGCTCTCGATTCTAATCTATCACTCCGATTTGCAAACGGATTTCACTGAAGCTGTAACTTTCATCCCAGAACATAGTTTAGGGGCCATTACCTCTTCAACTATAGTCATTTTTCTTTCGATTGCAAACGTAACCAGTTTTTCAATGGTGTAATGGTTTAACATAGAAAACTTACCGTTGGCTCTCGATTCTAATCTATCACTCCGATTTGCAAACGGATTTCACTGAAGCTGTAACTTTCATCCCAGAACATAGTTTAGGGGCCATTACCTCTTCAACTATAGTCATTTTTCTTTCGATTGCAAACGTAACCAGTTTTTCAATGGTGTAATGGTTTAACATAGAAAACTTACCGTTGGCTCTCGATTCTAATCTATCACTCCGATTTGCAAACGGATTTCACTGAAGCTGTAACTTTCATCCCAGAACATAGTTTAGGGGCCATTACCTCTTCAACTATAGTCATTTTTCTTTCGATTGCAAACGTAACCAGTTTTTCAATGGTGTAATGGTTTAACATAGAAAACTTACCGTTGGCTCTCGATTCTAATCTATCACTCCGATTTGCAAACGGATTTCACTGAAGCTGTAACTTTCATCCCAGAACATAGTTTAGGGGCCATTACCTCTTCAACTATAGTCATTTTTCTTTCGATTGCAAACGTAACCAGTTTTTCAATGGTGTAATGGTTTAACATAGAAAACTTACCGTTGGCTCTCGATTCTAATCTATCACTCCGATTTGCAAACGGATTTCACTGAAGCTGTAACTTTCATCCCAGAACATAGTTTAGGGGCCATTACCTCTTCAACTATAGTCATTTTTCTTTCGATTGCAAACGTAACCAGTTTTTCAATGGTGTAATGGTTTAACATAGAAAACTTACCGTTGGCTCTCGATTCTAATCTATCACTCCGATTTGCAAACGGATTTCACTGAAGCTGTAACTTTCATCCCAGAACATAGTTTAGGGGCCATTACCTCTTCAACTATAGTCATTTTTCTTTCGATTGCAAACGTAACCAGTTTTTCAATGGTGTAATGGTTTAACATAGAAAACTTACCGTTGGCTCTCGATTCTAATCTATCACTCCGATTTGCAAACGGATTTCACTGAAGCTGTAACTTTCATCCCAGAACATAGTTTAGGGGCCATTACCTCTTCAACTATAGTCATTTTTCTTTCGTTTCAAGGGTGTTTATTGAAATAAAGTCACATGACAAAACAGATATGAGCAAATATTCCCCACATGCGGGGAGAGTCAAATAAAAGCTTATCATGTGCGCAAGTTGTCACCAATCAGGGAGATCAACATGAAACATAGATATGTAATTATACTATTACACTGATTGTATAATACTAATATTATCTTAATTATATAATGGGGTAGGAATGGAGGAGGGGGTGGGAAGAGAGTAGGGTAAGCTAGGATGGGGGGGGAGTGGGTTACAGGGACGCACCTAGAGTGGGGATTCCACAGCATGCCTTAGGTGACATCCAGGGGGAGATGAGGGTTAGAAGAGGGAAGGGGGAGGGGGAAGATGAGTTGAGCTGAAGTGGCTTCACTTCCAGGATAGTACAGCCGAAATACTACCTCCCATCACATACTCCCAAGCATTGTCGCCTGTAACGTCAGAGGAAGGAAATCTTAAAAAGGCCTAAATCAAGGGGTAATAAAGGTGAATCTGCGAGTTAGAAGACATGGAGTACATGTGCAAGGCCGAGATTCTCTTGCCAGTCAATCCATGGATCCCATACTTTATAGAAGTTATCCAGGGTATCAAAGATCTTGGCCCGAATATGCTCCGAGGCCATAGTGTTGTTGAGTTCCCCGAAAACTGCCTCAACTGACAGAGATTCATTTCTCCAATTGCGAGCTAAATGTCTTTTGGCCTGAGCCATTACAAATTGAATGAATTTATGTAGGGGGTATTTTATTGGAGCTGGTCTATTTCCAAGTAATATAACAGAGGGATCGAGGTCCGTTTGAAGTTTAGTGATCAATTTGATCTTTGACCAGATAGCTTTCCAAAATCTTTGTGCTATGGGACAGGCCCACCAAGTGTGCCACAGATCTCCAATTTGATTACACTTCCGAAAACATAGATCCGTTGAGGAAGGATTAAATAGGTTCAATTTGTAAGGAGTTAGATAAACTCTGTGAAGCAGCTTCAGGGAAGTCTCTATAGATGAATAAAATAAGGATCCACGTGTTAATATTGTGGAGCAGTGGGCCCACCTGGCTTCAGTTAGTTCAAACCCACAATCTCTCTCCCAGTCTAGCTGGGGTTTAATTTTCCCATCCAGGGCTGGGTGGGAGAGTATGGTATATGTGTCCGATATAAAGCCCTTATCGATCGGTCGGTTCTTGCATCTAATCTCGAATGGAGAATAGGTGAGGACCGTCCTTTGTCGGTCCAAAGTGTCCAAATAGTTAAATATCCCTGTCATTCTGGGCCACTCCTCTCTGGGTACCCTATATTTCTCACGGAAATGATCTAGTGTGCAAATTTTGAAGGCTAGTAGGAATTTGCCAACTCTAGTCAGTCCATTTTGAATCCACCACTTATATTGTGTTGACTTTAAGCCTAAGGGGAAATCAGGGTTACCTAGTATGTTGGTCATGAGCGAGGTGGGTGACTGCAAGGTATACAGATGCCTAGTTCTAGACCATAGGCTTAGGGCATATGCTGATATGGGTGAGGTTTTTGAAATTTTCTGGATGGGTATGGTGCGGGCCCACATAAGTCCTGCCATAGAGAAGGGGGCCACTAGGGATGATTCAATTTCGACCCACAATGGAGCTGTCTCGATAGGGGCATTGACACAGGCCAACTGGGTAAATCTTGCTGCTTTATAATAGTTAAAGAGGATCGGAGCATTAAGACCTCCAAGATCCCTGGGTCTGGCTAGAGTTAAGTACCTGATCCTGGCCTTCCTGTTCCTCCATATAAAACGTTGGATCAATGTTTGTAGGTGCTGTATCGGACCTTTAGTGATAGAAATCGGTATGGTCCTAAAAAAATATAATAATCGTGGTAGTAGAGTCATCCTGACCGCCGCCACCCTCCCAAGCATGGAGAGGGGGTAGTCAGTCCATGTCTCCAGGTCCTTTGCTAATTTAGTGTACATGGGTGGGAAGTTACTGGAGTACAGTTTCTGCGGATCTACAGTTAGTTTGATACCCAGGTAATTTATGTACTTGGGTTGGTAGGTGAGGCCCAAAGATTTAGCTAGTGTCGTGGCCAGGGATTGGGACATTTGGGAAATCATTACTTCAGATTTGTCTAGGTTCAACTTGAATCCAGAAAACAACGAAAAGTGCTCTATCTCCTCCAGGAGTTTTGGGATAGATATATGTGGTGTGGTTAGGGTCAGGAGAATATCGTCCGCAAATAGGGATAGTTTATGTTCCTTGGATTTAATAGTGACCCCCGAGATTTCAGGTGTCCTCCCTATTCTCTCTGCCAGGGGTTCCATTACTAATGCGAAAATTGCCGGTGAGAGGGGACATCCCTGTCTGGTGCCCCTTTGGATTGCGAAAGTAGTCCTCAAAGAAGCAGGCATTTTCAATGCAGCTGAGGGGAGTGAGTACAATGCGGTAACTGCATTTAGATAGTTTCCCTTGATTCCATATTGCCGTAGGACGGCCAGCATGTATGGCCACTTAATGAGGTCAAAGGCCTTCTCCATATCCAAGGATAGAGTGGCCATACATGTGGCCATCCGCTTGCAGAAATACTGCAAGTTGGCAATCTTCCTTATGTTGTCCGGGGCTTGTCTTGTGGGTATGAAGCCAACTTGGTCCTTGTTGACAAGGGCTGGCAAAATTCTGTTCATTCTTTCTGCTAGGATGGAAGTCAAAAGCTTATAATCCACTCCCAGCAGAGAGATAGGGCGGTAGTTCTTGGGGAGAAGTGGGTCTCTTTGGGGTTTGGGGATTACAACAATGGCCGAAGATAGAAATTCAGAGGGGGGGATATTACCTTTCAGGATATGGTTGTAGAATTTAATTAAGTGAGGTGAGAGTGTTGTCTCATACTTCTTATAGTAGAGGGCCGTCAGACCATCCGGTCCGGGAGCTTTTGCACGTTTCGATTTTTTTATTGCATTATGTAATTCCTCCTGGGAGATATCGGCATTAAGCATAGCAAGAGTGTTTTCGGTGACAGTTTTCCTAATGGTGTCTGCTAAATAGTTCTGTCTCTGGCGAGGGCAAGAGTCTGGGGTACTATCTGAATACAAATTTTTATAATAGTCGGAAAAGGTTTCGTATATTTTGTCAGGACTAGAGGTAATCCTCCCATTTTTATCCCTGATTTTCACCACCCGGTTAATAGATTGTTGGGCCCTTAGCTTAGACGCCAGCCATCGTTTGGGCTTGTTGATCTGGTCATATGCCATTGCAGCTGACCATCGTAGAGCCTTTTCCACCTCAGAGTTCAGTATGATGTCCAACTGGAGTTGGAGATCCTGTATTTGTTTAAAGAGGTATCTGGTTGGATTAGTTTGATTGGCTAGGTGGAGCTTCTGTATTTTGTATTCAAGGTTAGATGTAATCTCATTCCTTTCCCTCTTAAATTTAGAAGCAAGCTGAATGAGACGACCTCTAATCACTGCTTTGTGGGCTAACCATACTGTGGCTGGGGACATCTCTTCGGATGCATTATGAAGAAAGTAGTCATCCAAAGAAGATTCCACTTTCTCATGAATCTCGGAATTATACAGGAGTGATTCATTCAATCGCCAAGGTGATCTCTGTGTTCTGGGGGTCAGGGAGTGGAATGAAACGAGTACTGGGTCATGATCCGACCAGGGGCAAAGAAGTATCCTAGAGTATATCAACGAGGGGACCAGATGCGAGGAGACCAAAATCAGGTCAATCCTTGCGTAGGAATTGTGCGGTGCCGACATGTGAGTAAATCCCTTCTTATCCCCATTGTATTCCCTCCACATGTCCGTCAGGGAATGCAATTTCAACAGGTTATCAAAGAAGTGCGTGATTTTCTTGGCATCTGAGGGTCTGGCAGGGTGTGTTCTATCCAAAGAATTATTGGGGGCCATGTTGAAGTCACCTGCCCAAATAAGGGAGTCAAATTGTAGGGTCAACAACAGGTCGGATAGCTTAGTAGCCGTGAGTAGGGATCTATCTGGTGGGGCATACATATTGACAATGCACAAAGTTTTATCTTGGTGTTGGCCTATTAAGATGTTATATGTTCCCTCATCATCCTTCAAGTGTGTCGATAATTCAAATGGGAAGGAATTAGCCAACATAATTAGGACACCTCTTTGTTTCTTGTGATAATTAGAGAGAAATGTTCTCTGGTATTGTGAGTGGAAAAATTTTGGATGGGACTTATCAGTGAAATGTGTCTCCTGAATGCAAATCACATCAGGAGAGGATCTCACTAGTTCCATAATTGCCTTCTTTCTCTTTTGGGGGGAGTTAAGACCTCTGACGTTGTGGGAAATTATATTGAGGGGTTTGGTGCTCGTCATGGATAGTGATATATCCACGTGGTAGTATAGCTAGCGCGTGTATCACGGGAGATCAGCATAGTGAGGGTGTATGGTATTAGGGCAGGCAGATAGCAGCTGCAAAAGCAAAGCGAAGCTCGGTTCTCAACTCTTTGGGGGAGGGATGTGGCTGTGGATACGGGATTACAGTATGGGGGAGAGGGGTTAGCACAAGTGTGCAAAGACAATGACCGGAGAAAGGCCCACGCTATCAGAGTGGTCCATAATCCAGACATTATCCTGTGATTGGGGGACAACAACTGTGGTCCCAGCTTGATCAGCCATAAGACATATCATAGAATTAAACTGTCTAAGCACCAGGCTTCGGGGCATATAAATCTATTGTATATTACTAAGGCAATTAGTTAGGCAACTTTATAAACATAACAATAAGAATTACCAATAGCAATTGTGTTCGGATAGAGTCTAGGAAGTCTATTCATCCTAATCCGTATGCCGTGGCCCGAGGTAGAGCGAAGATTGAGGTGTCAAGCCCAACATCATAAAGGGGCTTTCTATCTAAGGAAACAATAAAGTCTCAGGTGGGTAGGTAGAGTCTGCCGACCAACGATATCGACAGAATAACAACCCACATCATAAAGGGGTTAGTCCTCTTAATTTCCTGGAGTGGCGTGAAAAGGATATATCCTTTTAGATCAGGATTGAGAAGACATCAGGCTGATTCCATGTCGAGGGCTCTTGGGCGGTAGGATGAGGAACCTCGTGCTGTGGTCCAGGACTGGACCGGCCGGCCCGTACGTCTAGGTTTAGGCTGTTGAGTCGGAGGAGAGGGTAGAGTAAAAGGTATATCAGCCTCTGTAAGAATTTTTTCGACCTCCTCAGGCCTCTTGCACGTGAAGACCCTATTGTTGATCTTGAAAGAGATCATGAAGGGGAAACCCCATTTATAGCGGATGTCCTTTTGTTGCAAGGCTAGGGTATAAGGTCTCATCTCACGTCTCTTAAGGATTGTCGTAGGGGCCAGGTCTGCAAAGATTTGCACCGAGGCTGGGACATCCGGAAGAGGTGACAGGCCTCGAGCTGCGATAAGGAGCTTATCTCGAATATCCTCTGAAAAGAGTTTCGCGATGACGTCTCTTGGTAGATCTGGATTACGCATCTTGACTAGGGACCGGTGTATGCGCACAACTCGAAGTAGTGAGGAGTCAAGCTGTGGTAAGAGAGCTCCAAACAGATTGGCTGCGACTGCCTCCAGGTCAGTGAATGATTCAGGTAGTCCTCGCAAACGCACATTTGACCTTCTACTTCTGTTTTCTAGGTCCTCCAATTTGGCTTCAGCGTCCTCCAGTCTTTCGTCATGTTCATCTATTTTGAGCCTGTCTTCGTTAATAACTTTGACCATCTCATCTGATTGGTGTTCTAGTAAATCGACCCGGTGACCCACATCAGCAATCTGCTGTGACAACTCATCAACTGCTCCTCGGAGTTCTTGCTTGAAAACAGTCCGCATCATTGCCATTAATTGATCAGAGGACATTGCCGGTGGCAATGCGACTGCTCGAGTTGGGCTCGGGGTTCCAGGCCGAGAATGCGTATTTTCATGGCCCATATGCGTATGAACATGGTCATGATGCGTATTTTCAGCTTGCTCGGTAAGCGTACATTCATGCTCAGGATGCGTACTTTCATGCTTTTGATGCGTATTTTCACTACGTCCGCCATGCGTACCTTTATGGGCGGGATGCGTACTAGCATGGGAGGCATGCGTACCTTTTGTATTGACAGGCGTGCTTTTTGATGCGGCATGCGTATTTTTCGGCTGCAATGACGCCCGCGCGGTCTGACTTACCGAGGCCTTTGAAGTGGTTTGGGGTGCTCGTTTTGGGGTCTCCATGGGTGCGGGAGCCTGTGCGGACCTCTGAGAGGGACCTGAGGTAGGCGGGCTGTCCGGATGGGAGCTGGCATCTGAAGCAGGGCTCACAGCCTTTCCTTCTGTCTGGGCCTTGTCGGCCATCTTGGAGAATCTTCTCTTGAAGCTGAGCGGCGAAAGAAGAGGTCTGTTGGAAGAACGGCTTCGGATGGGGTATTGTCGAGGGGATCCAAGCATTCCTGGGATCCTTAGGTATCCGGTGATATATGTCTTGCCCCGATCGGTGCAGTATTGCTGAGGCAATCAAGCTGGGAAGCAGGAGCTCACTGAAGGTGCATCTTCTCCAGTAAGCGCCTCACTAGCGCCCCCCGTCATTTTTCTTTCGATTGCAAACGTAACCAGTTTTTCAATGGTGTAATGGTTTAACATAGAAAACTTACCGTTGGCTCTCGATTCTAATCTATCACTCCGATTTGCAAACGGATTTCACTGAAGCTGTAACTTTCATCCCAGAACATAGTTTAGGGGCCATTACCTCTTCAACTATAGTCATTTTTCTTTCGATTGCAAACGTAACCAGTTTTTCAATGGTGTAATGGTTTAACATAGAAAACTTACCGTTGGCTCTCGATTCTAATCTATCACTCCGATTTGCAAACGGATTTCACTGAAGCTGTAACTTTCATCCCAGAACATAGTTTAGGGGCCATTACCTCTTCAACTATAGTCATTTTTCTTTCGATTGCAAATGTAACCAGTTTTTCAATGGTGTAATGGTTTAACATAGAAAACTTACCGTTGGCTCTCGATTCTAATCTATCACTCCGATTTGCAAACGGATTTCACTGAAGCTGTAACTTTCATCCCAGAACATAGTTTAGGGGCCATTACCTCTTCAACTATAGTCATTTTTCTTTCGATTGCAAACGTAACCAGTTTTTCAATGGTGTAATGGTTTAACATAGAAAACTTACCGTTGGCTCTCGATTCTAATCTATCACTCCGATTTGCAAACGGATTTCACTGAAGCTGTAACTTTCATCCCAGAACATAGTTTAGGGGCCATTACCTCTTCAACTATAGTCATTTTCTTTTGATTGCAAACGTAACCAGTTTTTCAATGGTGTAATGGGGTTTAACATAGAAAACTTACCGTTGGCTCTCGATTCTAATCTATCACTCCGATTTGCAAACGGATTTCACTGAAGCTGTAACTTTCATCCCAGAACATAGTTTAGGGGCCATTACCTCTTCAACTATAGTCATTTTTCTTTCGATTGCAACGTAACCAGTTTTTCAATGGTGTAATGGTTTAACATAGAAAACTTACCGTTGGCTCTCGATTCTAATCTATCACTCCGATTTGCAAACTGATTCCTGAAGCTGTAACTTTCATCCCAGAACATAGTTTAGGGGCCATTACCTCTTCAACTATAGTCATTTTTTCTTTCGATTGCAAACGTAACCAGTTTTTCAATGTGTAATGGTTTAACATAGAAAACTTACCGTTGGCTCTCGATTCTAATCTATCACTCCGATTTGCAAACGGATTTCACTGAAGCTGTAACTTTCATCCCAGAACATAGTTTAGGGGCCATTACCTCTTCAACTATAGTCATTTTTCTTTCGATTGCAAACGTAACCAGTTTTTCAATGGTGTAATGGTTTAACATAGAAAACTTACCGTTGGCTCTCGATTCTAATCTATCACTCCGATTTGCAAACGGATTTCACTGAAGCTGTAACTTTCATCCCAGAACATAGTTTAGGGGCCATTACCTCTTCAACTATAGTCATTTTTCTTTCGATTGCAAACGTAACCAGTTTTTCAATGGTGTAATGGTTTAACATAGAAAACTTACCGTTGGCTCTCGATTCTAATCTATCACTCCGATTTGCAAACGGATTTCACTGAAGCTGTAACTTTCATCCCAGAACATAGTTTAGGGGCCATTACCTCTTCAACTATAGTCATTTTTCTTTCGATTGCAAACGTAACCAGTTTTTCAATGGTGTAATGGTTTAACATAGAAAACTTACCGTTGGCTCTCGATTCTAATCTATCACTCCGATTTGCAAACGGATTTCACTGAAGCTGTAACTTTCATCCCAGAACATAGTTTAGGGGCCATTACCTCTTCAACTATAGTCATTTTTCTTTCGATTGCAAACGTAACCAGTTTTTCAATGGTGTAATGGTTTAACATAGAAAACTTACCGTTGGCTCTCGATTCTAATCTATCACTCCGATTTGCAAACGGATTTCACTGAAGCTGTAACTTTCATCCCAGAACATAGTTTAGGGGCCATTACCTCTTCAACTATAGTCATTTTTCTTTCGATTGCAAACGTAACCAGTTTTTCAATGGTGTAATGGTTTAACATAGAAAACTTACCGTTGGCTCTCGATTCTAATCTATCACTCCGATTTGCAAACGGATTTCACTGAAGCTGTAACTTTCATCCCAGAACATAGTTTAGGGGCCATTACCTCTTCAACTATAGTCATTTTTCTTTCGATTGCAAACGTAACCAGTTTTTCAATGGTGTAATGGTTTAACATAGAAAACTTACCGTTGGCTCTCGATTCTAATCTATCACTCCGATTTGCAAACGGATTTCACTGAAGCTGTAACTTTCATCCCAGAACATAGTTTAGGGGCCATTACCTCTTCAACTATAGTCATTTTTCTTTCGATTGCAAACGTAACCAGTTTTTCAATGGTGTAATGGTTTAACATAGAAAACTTACCGTTGCCTCTCGATTCTAATCTATCACTCCGATTTGCTAACGGATTTCACTGAAGCTGTAACTTTCATCCCAGAACATAGTTTAGGGGCCATTACCTCTTCAACTATAGTCATTTTTCTTTCGATTGCAAACGTAACCAGTTTTTCAATGGTGTAATGGTTTAACATAGAAAACTTACCGTTGCCTCTCGATTCTAATCTATCACTCCGATTTGCTAACGGATTTCACTGAAGCTGTAACTTTCATCCCAGAACATAGTTTAGGGGCCATTACCTCTTCAACTATAGTCATTTTTCTTTCGATTGCAAACGTAACCAGTTTTTCAATGGTGTAATGGTTTAACATAGAAAACTTACCGTTGGCTCTCGATTCTAATCTATCACTCCGATTTGCAAACGGATTTCACTGAAGCTGTAACTTTCATCCCAGAACATAGTTTAGGGGCCATTACCTCTTCAACTATAGTCATTTTTCTTTCGATTGCAAACGTAACCAGTTTTTCAATGGTGTAATGGTTTAACATAGAAAACTTACCGTTGGCTCTCGATTCTAATCTATCACTCCGATTTGCAAACGGATTTCACTGAAGCTGTAACTTTCATCCCAGAACATAGTTTAGGGGCCATTACCTCTTCAACTATAGTCATTTTTCTTTCGATTGCAAACGTAACCAGTTTTTCAATGGTGTAATGGTTTAACATAGAAAACTTACCGTTGGCTCTCGATTCTAATCTATCACTCCGATTTGCAAACGGATTTCACTGAAGCTGTAACTTTCATCCCAGAACATAGTTTAGGGGCCATTACCTCTTCAACTATAGTCATTTTTCTTTCGATTGCAAACGTAACCAGTTTTTCAATGGTGTAATGGTTTAACATAGAAAACTTACCGTTGGCTCTCGATTCTAATCTATCACTCCGATTTGCAAACGGATTTCACTGAAGCTGTAACTTTCATCCCAGAACATAGTTTAGGGGCCAGTACCTCTTCAACTATAGTCATTTTTCTTTCGATTGCAAACGTAACCAGTTTTTCAATGGTGTAATGGTTTAACATAGAAAACTTACCGTTGGCTCTCGATTCTAATCTATCACTCCGATTTGCAAACGGATTTCACTGAAGCTGTAACTTTCATCCCAGAACATAGTTTAGGGGCCATTACCTCTTCAACTATAGTCATTTTTCTTTCGATTGCAAACGTAACCAGTTTTTCAATGGTGTAATGGTTTAACATAGAAAACTTACCGTTGGCTCTCGATTCTAATCTATCACTCCGATTTGCAAACGGATTTCACTGAAGCTGTAACTTTCATCCCAGAACATAGTTTAGGGGCCATTACCTCTTCAACTATAGTCATTTTTCTTTCGATTGCAAACGTAACCAGTTTTTCAATGGTGTAATGGTTTAACATAGAAAACTTACCGTTGGCTCTCGATTCTAATCTATCACTCCGATTTGCAAACGGATTTCACTGAAGCTGTAACTTTCATCCCAGAACATAGTTTAGGGGCCATTACCTCTTCAACTATAGTCATTTTTCTTTCGATTGCAAACGTAACCAGTTTTTCAATGGTGTAATGGTTTAACATAGAAAACTTACCGTTGGCTCTCGATTCTAATCTATCACTCCGATTTGCAAACGGATTTCACTGAAGCTGTAACTTTCATCCCAGAACATAGTTTAGGGGCCATTACCTCTTCAACTATAGTCATTTTTCTTTCGATTGCAAACGTAACCAGTTTTTCAATGGTGTAATGGTTTAACATAGAAAACTTACCGTTGGCTCTCGATTCTAATCTATCACTCCGATTTGCAAACGGATTTCACTGAAGCTGTAACTTTCATCCCAGAACATAGTTTAGGGGCCATTACCTCTTCAACTATAGTCATTTTTCTTTCGATTGCAAACGTAACCAGTTTTTCAATGGTGTAATGGTTTAACATAGAAAACTTACCGTTGGCTCTCGATTCTAATCTATCACTCCGATTTGCAAACGGATTTCACTGAAGCTGTAACTTTCATCCCAGAACATAGTTTAGGGGCCATTACCTCTTCAACTATAGTCATTTTTCTTTCGATTGCAAACGTAACCAGTTTTTCAATGGTGTAATGGTTTAACATAGAAAACTTACCGTTGGCTCTCGATTCTAATCTATCACTCCGATTTGCAAACGGATTTCACTGAAGCTGTAACTTTCATCCCAGAACATAGTTTAGGGGCCATTACCTCTTCAACTATAGTCATTTTTCTTTCGATTGCAAACGTAACCAGTTTTTCAATGGTGTAATGGTTTAACATAGAAAACTTACCGTTGGCTCTCGATTCTAATCTATCACTCCGATTTGCAAACGGATTTCACTGAAGCTGTAACTTTCATCCCAGAACATAGTTTAGGGGCCATTACCTCTTCAACTATAGTCATTTTTCTTTCGATTGCAAACGTAACCAGTTTTTCAATGGTGTAATGGTTTAACATAGAAAACTTACCGTTGGCTCTCGATTCTAATCTATCACTCCGATTTGCAAACGGATTTCACTGAAGCTGTAACTTTCATCCCAGAACATAGTTTAGGGGCCATTACCTCTTCAACTATAGTCATTTTTCTTTCGATTGCAAACGTAACCAGTTTTTCAATGGTGTAATGGTTTAACATAGAAAACTTACCGTTGGCTCTCGATTCTAATCTATCACTCCGATTTGCAAACGGATTTCACTGAAGCTGTAACTTTCATCCCAGAACATAGTTTAGGGGCCATTACCTCTTCAACTATAGTCATTTTTCTTTCGATTGCAAACGTAACCAGTTTTTCAATGGTGTAATGGTTTAACATAGAAAACTTACCGTTGGCTCTCGATTCTAATCTATCACTCCGATTTGCAAACGGATTTCACTGAAGCTGTAACTTTCATCCCAGAACATAGTTTAGGGGCCATTACCTCTTCAACTATAGTCATTTTTCTTTCGATTGCAAACGTAACCAGTTTTTCAATGGTGTAATGGTTTAACATAGAAAACTTACCGTTGGCTCTCGATTCTAATCTATCACTCCGATTTGCAAACGGATTTCACTGAAGCTGTAACTTTCATCCCAGAACATAGTTTAGGGGCCATTACCTCTTCAACTATAGTCATTTTTCTTTCGATTGCAAACGTAACCAGTTTTTCAATGGTGTAATGGTTTAACATAGAAAACTTACCGTTGGCTCTCGATTCTAATCTATCACTCCGATTTGCAAACGGATTTCACTGAAGCTGTAACTTTCATCCCAGAACATAGTTTAGGGGCCATTACCTCTTCAACTATAGTCATTTTTCTTTCGATTGCAAACGTAACCAGTTTTTCAATGGTGTAATGGTTTAACATCGAAAACTTACCGTTGGCTCTCGATTCTAATCTATCACTCCGATTTGCAAACGGATTTCACTGAAGCTGTAACTTTCATCCCAGAACATAGTTTAGGGGCCATTACCTCTTCAACTATAGTCATTTTTCTTTCGATTGCAAACGTAACCAGTTTTTCAATGGTGTAATGGTTTAACATAGAAAACTTACCGTTGGCTCTCGATTCTAATCTATCACTCCGATTTGCAAACGGATTTCACTGAAGCTGTAACTTTCATCCCAGAACATAGTTTAGGGGCCATTACCTCTTCAACTATAGTCATTTTTCTTTCGATTGCAAACGTAACCAGTTTTTCAATGGTGTAATGGTTTAACATAGAAAACTTACCGTTGGCTCTCGATTCTAATCTATCACTCCGATTTGCAAACGGATTTCACTGAAGCTGTAACTTTCATCCCAGAACATAGTTTAGGGGCCATTACCTCTTCAACTATACTCATTTTTCTTTCGATTGCAAACGTAACCAGTTTTTCAATGGTGTAATGGTTTAACATAGAAGGGGGCGTGGCCTAGCCACAGAGACTGATGGAAGCCTGAGCCTGCAGCTCTCTGTGACAGACACTAAATTCAGCTACTAAAAGCGTTCCTGGCTGCCTCATTTTCAACTTAAAAGGTGGGTGAAGACTTAGAGATGACGCAGGAGTGGAATAAAGCCACAAATCGGAGGAAATCACCTCCTACAACCCCTAAAAGACTGACTGACTTTTCTAGTGAGAGAAACCAAGATGGCCACCGTTATAGGCCTAGCAACAGCACTGAGGAGATTTACAAAACACCTCCACCGCTTGCCCAGAGGAATAGATTTGCTCCCCTATATACCCCCCCGACCTAGGGGCATCCCTGAGGACTATGATGATGTGGAAGATGAATCTGGCGGAGAGAGGGAAAGAAGCCCGCTCAAACCGCCAATGCGTACGTACGCATCAAAAAGTACGCATGCCGCTGGCCGCGTTACCATAGCAGCTCTTCCGCATCCTTCTGAACATGCGCATGCGTACGCGGAAAAAAGTACGCGTTCCACTGCCAACACATACGCGTATGCGGAAAAATATACGCGTTCCACAGAACCAAAAGATGACAACAATGAAGATAGAAGGGACAACACAGACCCTCAAACAGAATATAACCTGCAGACTGTACAGAGACCATCAAACACTTTAACGCATCCATCCGAGATACCTGATTCCTTGGCATCTATACCGGCATCGGAACAACTTATCACGCAAAGTTTTTTCAAAAACTTTATGATATCTTTTCATTTGGAAACTAAAAACAATATCTCAAATTTTCAAAGAGATCTACATACAATGGCTGGATTTTTGAATAAATTTGCCGACGACACTGCACAGAGATTTGAAATGCTTGAGAACAGGATGGAAGAGATGGCTACTGCACACAATGAACTTGTCGAATCGCACAAAGTAGTAATTCAAGAAAATGAGTGGTTGAAGAGCAAGGTTGCGGACGCCGAAGATAGAAACCGCAGGAATAATTTAAAGTTAAGAGGTGTTCCTGAAACTGTGGGCAACGATGAACTCAAAGACTATGTGGCCAAAATGCTACACACTACATTTCCTGCATTAAATAAAAGTGAGCTCACTGTGGATAGAGCTCATCGGCTCCCCAAGCCTAGTCATCTGCCTAACTACTTACCCAGGGATGTAATTACGCGAATACATTTTTTCCATGTGAAGGAACTGCTTCTGGGCACCACTAGAGAGGGTAAAAGCTTACCTCCAGAATATAAAGACATCCGATTGTACCAAGACCTTTCACAAGCTACTCTTCAGGCACGACGCAACTTTTCCCAGGTAACTACAACCTTGAGACACAACAAAATAAAGTACTCTTGGGGCTTCCCAATCAAACTCATTGTAAATGACAATGGAATCAAACATGTAGTCAAGTCTCCAAAAGAAGGAAAGGAACTTCTACATAGATGGAACATTCCAGTCTTTATCCCAAGAGAACAGCAGAAAGAAAAGTCATACAGACCTCCGATTGCTCCTAAACCGACTTCAATTAAGCCAAACCCATTCAAACCTTCTCCTGTTCCGATGGACACTACTCAACCACAACAACCACCACTGGAAAAAGAAAAAGAAAAATTGGCTGAGGCAACAGGTGACACTTGAGCATTAGTGTCCAACCACAAACTTATTTCCCCCCACTAGATCTTCTCCCTGGGAGTTTCCCCATTGGAGGACATCTTTTCTGAGTCCACACCGGTGGACATTGTTTTAAATAGGTCCTAGGACCTATTTGTAGGTTACTCTTTTTGTTTCTTGTTTTTCTAAATTTCTAGTTCTTTGCTTTTTTTTCTTTTTCTGAAATTCTTTGTTGGGAAGTCCTTATATTCTTTGTTTTACTGGATTAAGGACTAATCCTAGTAGCAGTTATCGAAGGTAGAACCGGATACCTGTGAAGCTGTTACTTGTTTATCTAATTTCTTTGTTGTTTCTTATTTCATTTATTGTTCACTCCCAGGTTGCTGCTCTATTATGGGTACTGTATGCATTTGGATGTTTTACCTAACTTTTTTATTTCCAAACAGGAGTAAGATATGCAGATATTGCAAAGATGTCGTCTATAGATGGTGCACTAAGGAAACTAGTCGGAGAGAAATTCATATAATATATAGTTTTTACTTCTTAATCAAATACTCACAGATGTATGGCGCAGAACTTTAAGGTAATGTCTCTTAATGTGAGAGGTCTAAACTCATACCGGAAACGCTTCTTGGTCCAAAAATTAATTAAGGAACAAAAAATAGATATAATTTGTTTGCAGGAAACCCACCTGAAAAAATTGACAGCAGAAAAATTTAAGATTAATCAGTTTTCAAAAATCTTTCACTCTACTATGAAAAATAATAAAAGAAAGGCAGGTGTCTGTATAGCAGTCAAAGATGGTCTGGGGCTGGTGGTTAAGGAATCCTACTCCAGTGATGACGGACGACTAGTAATAGTTAAAGGAACAATCAATTCTCAAACTTACACATTTGTTAATTTATACTCTCCCAATTCTCATCAGATAAAATTTATAAATAAAAAATTAAAATTGATAACCAAAAAAACAGAGGGAAATTTATTTATATTAGGGGACTTTAATTCTGTTGTTGATCCCCAAATAGACTGCACCTCCAGAACTAGATCAATTCATTCAATTTTACAAAACTCTTTAACAAGCTATGAGCTCTTTGATACGTGGAGATGTATGCATCCTACTGACAAACAATATACATATTACTCTCCAATTCATCAATCATTTACTCGAATTGATTTATGTTTAACCAATGGGTTTTCCTTGCCACTAGTCACAGACATTGAGATTGCCTCTAGAATATGGTCGAACCACTCACCATTATTTGTTACAATACAGCTTAAAAATTCATCCCCACAACAATATATATGGAAATTAAATAAATATACGCTTAATTCTGAACATACTTTCCCCCTAATACAAAAAGAATTGGTAGAATATTTCAAATTTAACAACACAGATGATGTATCTAAAACAAATATTTGGAATGCTCACAAGGCATTTATGCGCGGAGTATTTATGAAATTAGGAGCAATTCAAAAAAAGAAACAACAAGAAAAAACCAATCTTCTTTTGAATAAAATTAGAACGTTAGAGGGGAAAGTATTTGCTGGAGGGAGACGAGACCTGATCCGGATGTTAGAAGTAACCAGACAAGACTTAGCTGACTGTTTATATTCCCAATACGATAAATGGCAAACAATTCTAAAAGAACACTGGTATTATGACAAAAATAGAGCAGGGAAGGCCATGGCTAGAAAAATTAAGGGTAGGAGAATTCGACAAAGAATATTAAAAATTAGACATCCCAGGACAAAGACCGACATTCATCATCCCCAAGACATTGTGGACACTTTAGCTACCTACTACGAGGACTTATATAATTTAGAAAAAGACCCAAACATTCATTCCCCAAACATTTTAGAAATAGACAAATATTTAGAAAAAATTAATCTACCAACATTAACAGAATTTGAACAAAAATCTATAAACGTACCTTTCCGTCAACAGGAGGTTGAAGCTGCCATCGCTTCTCTTAAAAGAGATAAAGCGCCTGGACCAGATGGTTTCATCAACGATTATTATAAAAAATTCACAAAAATACTTATACAACCTTTAACAGATATGTTTAATGAGATAGTAACCACTGGTGCTTTCCCTAGGGAATCGCTGACAGCTTTAATATCCACTATACCCAAAGAAGATAAGGACCCCCTTGACCCAGGAAGTTACCGACCAATTTCTTTACTTAATTCAGACATTAAAATATACGCTAAGATCATCGCCAACAGACTGTCACCACTGATGCCAAAACTTATACATCCGGATCAGGTCGGTTTCACCACTGGTAGATCAACGAGTGATGGAACTCGTAAATTGTTGGATTTGATACATAGGTTAGGGCTCTGTCGGACGCCTACCCTCCTAGTCTCTTTAGACGCGGAGAAGGCGTTCGACAGAGTCAATTGGTTGTACCTCTCTAGAGTCTTGACCAAGTTTGGTTTCCCCAATTTCCTTCACAAAGCAATCTTAGCTCTTTACACTCAACCTTCGGCCAGGGTTATGTCATCAGGCTCCATCTCACGCCCATTTGATATCAAGAATGGTACCCGTCAGGGTTGCCCCCTCTCCCCACTGATATTTAATTTATCTATAGAACCATTAGCTCAAAAAATCAGAAACAACTCCCAAATTCATGGAATCAAAATAAATAAAACTACCCATAAGTTAGGTCTCTATGCAGACGATGTGATTTTGTATTTACAAAAACCCAATATATCATTGCCAAATGTTAAGAAAGAATTAGATGAATATTCTATGGTCTCATATTATAAACTAAATCAGAAAAAAACGGTAGTATTACCATGTAATGTCTCACAAAAAATGAAAGAAGATCTCAAAAAGTCCAGCCATTATTTATGGAGCGAGAAAAAATTAAAATACCTTGGTGTACAAATCACTCCAAAAATGTCCCAGTTGTACAAGGAAAACTACAGTCCTTGGCTTACTAAACTTAAAACCAAACTGGATTCATTGGCAAAACTTGAATTCTCCTGGATGGGGAGAGCAGCGGCCTTCAAAATGATGGTACTACCACAATTACTCTACTTATTCAGAAACCTTCCTATAAAAGTTCCCCTAACATTTTTTAATAAATTACAAAAAGATCTAAACAACTATATTCTTATGGGCAAAAAATCCAGAGTTTCAAACAAAATTATTACATCTCATATTACAAATCTAGGTCTAGGTGTGCCTAAACTGGAATATTATTATAAAGCGGCAATTTTAGACCAAGTTAGATCAATTTGGCTAGAAGATTATTCCAAACAATGGCTTTCAATAGAAGAGGAACAGCTTCCATATGGCTCTCTCAAACTATATCTTCAATCAAGAGTAATTTGGAAAGTGAACCAAAACATATATAACCCCATAACAGCTAACTCCCTAAAAATCTGGAAGGAACTGTTAAAACTCTGTAAGAAAGACGTTTTATCCACCTCTAAGCCCACACCTCTGAATATTTTACACTCAGTTATTAAAGATATTAATTTGGCAGATTGGACTAATTATTATGACATTGATTACTTGGAAGAATTATTGAATGAGGATGGTACTATTATACCATTTGATCAACTAGCCAATGATTTTGGTATCCCGCTCACTGATAGACCTATATATAACAAAATTTATAAATTTATGAACACACACACATATAATCCAGAACTTTTACCACCTAAAATTAGAAAAATTGTACAACCGGAGGGGATAAAATTAAAAGGCATCTCTACCTTTTATAGAATTTTATTAGAAATAAAGGAGGAAACTCCAAAATGGCAATTGAAAAAATGGCAGGACTTTTTGGGATATGAAGTAGATTCGGAAGATTGGGAAAAAGCAATTAGAACATTGAAAAAATCATCTCACTGTATAAACCACCATGAAGGACTATTTAAACTCATTTGGCGATGGTATATGACCCCTGCAAAGATTGCTAAATTTGATATCCAATCATCTCCCCTTTGTTGGAGGGGGTGTAACCTGACGGGTACCATGGAACATATTTGGTGGGAGTGCCCTAAAATCAAAGTTTTATGGAAAGCCATTGAACAATTCTTGAAAAAACTACCCACGTCTCTCCAAACCATTCCGCCAGGTTTAGCTTTGTTTCATTTTAGTGCTGAAGATTTACCATTTCAGGAAAGATTTATAGCAAATCATATGTTTATAGCAACTAAGAACCAGATAGCCATTAATTGGAAATCATCAGAAATTCCAGTCTTCGGGGAGATTCTTAAAAATGTGGAATCTAACATTTTAGCAGAAAAATCCTGGGCAATCAGGAGTGGTACAATGGGACCTTTTATGAATAGAGTCAAACTCTGGCCGACGGTTTACAGAAAATCTAAAGTATTGGAATTTTAGGATACTGAACCTCTTACACTGTGAGACAAAATTAATTAACAGGTTACTCCAGACTAGTTTTCTATTGAGATAATAGATTCCTTACACATAAGGTAATAACATCTAAAACCTTAACTTTGACTCCTGCAACATACATTGGGAATGACAATACATGTTTGTTAATATGTTTTTTTTCGTAGTTAGTTTAGTTTAATAGATATTGTACTATATATAATTTACTATAGAATTGGAACTTCATATATATATATTACAGTTCTTAAATATGTAATTAATTTTACAGGTATACTACAATTGGATGTAACATAAAACATTAAACACAGTTAATGGATTGAACCAATGGGTTCCACTCCTTGGAATTTCTGAAGGGAGGTTGAAAAATACCCCCACTTTCCAGGTCGAGAGGACCCTATAGAAGCAACGCTAGTATAATCTTTACTGTGTTCTATTAGACCAAATTAGATTAGTCCGATTAATATATTCTCATAAATTCAATCCTATTCATTTAATTAGGAATACTTTTATGGATTATACTCATGGGTTCATGCAAACAACTATAATTTAATATAACCCCACCAAACTTTAATATGTATTGATACTTCGGTTTGTTTGAGAGCTGTCGCATACATTTAAGAACTCAAGAGTAATCTTTCAATTACTTTATATTGAAATTTTAAAATCTTTAATTACGCATATATGTATCACAGGCATATGATTACGCGTAAATGATAACCTGTTATATGCGTATTGTTAAAATACAAATATATGCTCTATAGACATAAGCATACGAGTTAATGAGTGGCAGGAAATAAAATTTTATTTACGCATATACGAATTTAAAGCATATCTTAAGCAGTAATAATAACTTTTAAGAATGCATATACGCACTGAAACCATATCTGTACGCGTTCTGCAATAATTTTCGAAAATAGATACATACGCTTTATGAAACATATATACGCGTTCCGCAATACCTTTTTTTAGAAATAACAAAAATACGCATTTACGCTTCATAAGCATATACGTACGCGTCCAGTTATATTCCCGAAACTACGCATACATATAATGAAGCATATGTACGCGTTCCGCAATACTTTTTTTTAATTAAAAATACGCATTTACGCTTTATAAACATATATGTACGCGTTCTGCCATACTTAGTAAAATATACATATGCGGTCTATGAACATACATATACGCGTCTCACAATACTTTTGAAAATACGCATATATGCATTATTAACACATATGTACGCATTGCTCTCAAACAAAACATTTACCAAGTTCTGTATGCCATACAAAGCTTAATAAATATTTCTAATGCATAACAAATAATTTTTGAAAATTGAATAGGATTTTGTTGTATTACTTACAGTATTGATTATTATTTTACTTTTTATTTATTTTAGACAATTTTAATAAAATATTCTGCATTATTATTTAATATTAAAGGTTATACCCAATAAAGATACAAATCTCATTAAACAAATTGATCTATAACTATACAATGTGAATATATATAAAAAGAGAACTCTACATTATATATGCAATTCTATACTGTTAACGTGTTATTAATATACTTTGAGAATTAAATTTAATAATATGTTTGTACTGTTACCCTACTGTAATAATATTGACAGTACTGTTGTATATGTACTGATATTTGTTTGTTTTAAAATTTCAATAAAAATTAATGGAATTGGTTTAACATAGAAAACTTACCGTTGGCTCTCGATTCTAATCTATCACTCCGATTTGCAAACGGATTTCACTGAAGCTGTAACTTTCATCCCAGAACATAGTTTAGGGGCCATTACCTCTTCAACTATAGTCATTTTTCTTTCGATTGCAAACGTAACCAGTTTTTCAATGGTGTAATGGTTTAACATAGAAAACTTACCGTTGGCTCTCGATTCTAATCTATCACTCCGATTTGCAAACGGATTTCACTGAAGCTGTAACTTTCATCCCAGAACATAGTTTAGGGGCCATTACCTCTTCAACTATAGTCATTTTTCTTTCGATTGCAAACGTAACCAGTTTTTCAATGGTGTAATGGTTTAACATAGAAAACTTACCGTTGGCTCTCGATTCTAATCTATCACTCCGATTTGCAAACGGATTTCACTGAAGCTGTAACTTTCATCCCAGAACATAGTTTAGGGGCCATTACCTCTTCAACTATAGTCATTTTTCTTTCGATTGCAAACGTAACCAGTTTTTCAATGGTGTAATGGTTTAACATAGAAAACTTACCGTTGGCTCTCGATTCTAATCTATCACTCCGATTTGCAAACGGATTTCACTGAAGCTGTAACTTTCATCCCAGAACATAGTTTAGGGGCCATTACCTCTTCAACTATAGTCATTTTTCTTTCGATTGCAAACGTAACCAGTTTTTCAATGGTGTAATGGTTTAACATAGAAAACTTACCGTTGGCTCTCGATTCTAATCTATCACTCCGATTTGCAAACGGATTTCACTGAAGCTGTAACTTTCATCCCAGAACATAGTTTAGGGGCCATTACCTCTTCAACTATAGTCATTTTTCTTTCGATTGCAAACGTAACCAGTTTTTCAATGGTGTAATGGTTTAACATAGAAAACTTACCGTTGGCTCTCGATTCTAATCTATCACTCCGATTTGCAAACGGATTTCACTGAAGCTGTAACTTTCATCCCAGAACATAGTTTAGGGGCCATTACCTCTTCAACTATAGTCATTTTTCTTTCGATTGCAAACGTAACCAGTTTTTCAATGGTGTAATGGTTTAACATAGAAAACTTACCGTTGGCTCTCGATTCTAATCTATCACTCCGATTTGCAAACGGATTTCACTGAAGCTGTAACTTTCATCCCAGAACATAGTTTAGGGGCCATTACCTCTTCAACTATAGTCATTTTTCTTTCGATTGCAAACGTAACCAGTTTTTCAATGGTGTAATGGTTTAACATAGAAAACTTACCGTTGGCTCTCGATTCTAATCTATCACTCCGATTTGCAAACGGATTTCACTGAAGCTGTAACTTTCATCCCAGAACATAGTTTAGGGGCCATTACCTCTTCAACTATAGTCATTTTTCTTTCGATTGCAAACGTAACCAGTTTTTCAATGGTGTAATGGTTTAACATAGAAAACTTACCGTTGGCTCTCGATTCTAATCTATCACTCCGATTTGCAAACGGATTTCACTGAAGCTGTAACTTTCATCCCAGAACATAGTTTAGGGGCCATTACCTCTTCAACTATAGTCATTTTTCTTTCGATTGCAAACGTAACCAGTTTTTCAATGGTGTAATGGTTTAACATAGAAAACTTACCGTTGGCTCTCGATTCTAATCTATCACTCCGATTTGCAAACGGATTTCACTGAAGCTGTAACTTTCATCCCAGAACATAGTTTAGGGGCCATTACCTCTTCAACTATAGTCATTTTTCTTTCGATTGCAAACGTAACCAGTTTTTCAATGGTGTAATGGTTTAACATAGAAAACTTACCGTTGGCTCTCGATTCTAATCTATCACTCCGATTTGCAAACGGATTTCACTGAAGCTGTAACTTTCATCCCAGAACATAGTTTAGGGGCCATTACCTCTTCAACTATAGTCATTTTTCTTTCGATTGCAAACGTAACCAGTTTTTCAATGGTGTAATGGTTTAACATAGAAAACTTACCGTTGGCTCTCGATTCTAATCTATCACTCCGATTTGCAAACGGATTTCACTGAAGCTGTAACTTTCATCCCAGAACATAGTTTAGGGGCCATTACCTCTTCAACTATAGTCATTTTTCTTTCGATTGCAAACGTAACCAGTTTTTCAATGGTGTAATGGTTTAACATAGAAAACTTACCGTTGGCTCTCGATTCTAATCTATCACTCCGATTTGCAAACGGATTTCACTGAAGCTGTAACTTTCATCCCAGAACATAGTTTAGGGGCCATTACCTCTTCAACTATAGTCATTTTTCTTTCGATTGCAAACGTAACCAGTTTTTCAATGGTGTAATGGTTTAACATAGAAAACTTACCGTTGGCTCTCGATTCTAATCTATCACTCCGATTTGCAAACGGATTTCACTGAAGCTGTAACTTTCATCCCAGAACATAGTTTAGGGGCCATTACCTCTTCAACTATAGTCATTTTTCTTTCGATTGCAAACGTAACCAGTTTTTCAATGGTGTAATGGTTTAACATAGAAAACTTACCGTTGGCTCTCGATTCTAATCTATCACTCCGATTTGCAAACGGATTTCACTGAAGCTGTAACTTTCATCCCAGAACATAGTTTAGGGGCCATTACCTCTTCAACTATAGTCATTTTTCTTTCGATTGCAAACGTAACCAGTTTTTCAATGGTGTAATGGTTTAACATAGAAAACTTACCGTTGGCTCTCGATTCTAATCTATCACTCCGATTTGCAAACGGATTTCACTGAAGCTGTAACTTTCATCCCAGAACATAGTTTAGGGGCCATTACCTCTTCAACTATAGTCATTTTTCTTTCGATTGCAAACGTAACCAGTTTTTCAATGGTGTAATGGTTTAACATAGAAAACTTACCGTTGGCTCTCGATTCTAATCTATCACTCCGATTTGCAAACGGATTTCACTGAAGCTGTAACTTTCATCCCAGAACATAGTTTAGGGGCCATTACCTCTTCAACTATAGTCATTTTTCTTTCGATTGCAAACGTAACCAGTTTTTCAATGGTGTAATGGTTTAACATAGAAAACTTACCGTTGGCTCTCGATTCTAATCTATCACTCCGATTTGCAAACGGATTTCACTGAAGCTGTAACTTTCATCCCAGAACATAGTTTAGGGGCCATTACCTCTTCAACTATAGTCATTTTTCTTTCGATTGCAAACGTAACCAGTTTTTCAATGGTGTAATGGTTTAACATAGAAAACTTACCGTTGGCTCTCGATTCTAATCTATCACTCCGATTTGCAAACGGATTTCACTGAAGCTGTAACTTTCATCCCAGAACATAGTTTAGGGGCCATTACCTCTTCAACTATAGTCATTTTTCTTTCGATTGCAAACGTAACCAGTTTTTCAATGGTGTAATGGTTTAACATAGAAAACTTACCGTTGGCTCTCGATTCTAATCTATCACTCCGATTTGCAAACGGATTTCACTGAAGCTGTAACTTTCATCCCAGAACATAGTTTAGGGGCCATTACCTCTTCAACTATAGTCATTTTTCTTTCGATTGCAAACGTAACCAGTTTTTCAATGGTGTAATGGTTTAACATAGAAAACTTACCGTTGGCTCTCGATTCTAATCTATCACTCCGATTTGCAAACGGATTTCACTGAAGCTGTAACTTTCATCCCAGAACATAGTTTAGGGGCCATTACCTCTTCAACTATAGTCATTTTTCTTTCGATTGCAAACGTAACCAGTTTTTCAATGGTGTAATGGTTTAACATAGAAAACTTACCGTTGGCTCTCGATTCTAATCTATCACTCCGATTTGCAAACGGATTTCACTGAAGCTGTAACTTTCATCCCAGAACATAGTTTAGGGGCCATTACCTCTTCAACTATAGTCATTTTTCTTTCGATTGCAAACGTAACCAGTTTTTCAATGGTGTAATGGTTTAACATAGAAAACTTACCGTTGGCTCTCGATTCTAATCTATCACTCCGATTTGCAAACGGATTTCACTGAAGCTGTAACTTTCATCCCAGAACATAGTTTAGGGGCCATTACCTCTTCAACTATAGTCATTTTTCTTTCGATTGCAAACGTAACCAGTTTTTCAATGGTGTAATGGTTTAACATAGAAAACTTACCGTTGGCTCTCGATTCTAATCTATCACTCCGATTTGCAAACGGATTTCACTGAAGCTGTAACTTTCATCCCAGAACATAGTTTAGGGGCCATTACCTCTTCAACTATAGTCATTTTTCTTTCGATTGCAAACGTAACCAGTTTTTCAATGGTGTAATGGTTTAACATAGAAAACTTACCGTTGGCTCTCGATTCTAATCTATCACTCCGATTTGCAAACGGATTTCACTGAAGCTGTAACTTTCATCCCAGAACATAGTTTAGGGGCCATTACCTCTTCAACTATAGTCATTTTTCTTTCGATTGCAAACGTAACCAGTTTTTCAATGGTGTAATGGTTTAACATAGAAAACTTACCGTTGGCTCTCGATTCTAATCTATCACTCCGATTTGCAAACGGATTTCACTGAAGCTGTAACTTTCATCCCAGAACATAGTTTAGGGGCCATTACCTCTTCAACTATAGTCATTTTTCTTTCGATTGCAAACGTAACCAGTTTTTCAATGGTGTAATGGTTTAACATAGAAAACTTACCGTTGGCTCTCGATTCTAATCTATCACTCCGATTTGCAAACGGATTTCACTGAAGCTGTAACTTTCATCCCAGAACATAGTTTAGGGGCCATTACCTCTTCAACTATAGTCATTTTTCTTTCGATTGCAAACGTAACCAGTTTTTCAATGGTGTAATGGTTTAACATAGAAAACTTACCGTTGGCTCTCGATTCTAATCTATCACTCCGATTTGCAAACGGATTTCACTGAAGCTGTAACTTTCATCCCAGAACATAGTTTAGGGGCCATTACCTCTTCAACTATAGTCATTTTTCTTTCGATTGCAAACGTAACCAGTTTTTCAATGGTGTAATGGTTTAACATAGAAAACTTACCGTTGGCTCTCGATTCTAATCTATCACTCCGATTTGCAAACGGATTTCACTGAAGCTGTAACTTTCATCCCAGAACATAGTTTAGGGGCCATTACCTCTTCAACTATAGTCATTTTTCTTTCGATTGCAAACGTAACCAGTTTTTCAATGGTGTAATGGTTTAACATAGAAAACTTACCGTTGGCTCTCGATTCTAATCTATCACTCCGATTTGCAAACGGATTTCACTGAAGCTGTAACTTTCATCCCAGAACATAGTTTAGGGGCCATTACCTCTTCAACTATAGTCATTTTTCTTTCGATTGCAAACGTAACCAGTTTTTCAATGGTGTAATGGTTTAACATAGAAAACTTACCGTTGGCTCTCGATTCTAATCTATCACTCCGATTTGCAAACGGATTTCACTGAAGCTGTAACTTTCATCCCAGAACATAGTTTAGGGGCCATTACCTCTTCAACTATAGTCATTTTTCTTTCGATTGCAAACGTAACCAGTTTTTCAATGGTGTAATGGTTTAACATAGAAAACTTACCGTTGGCTCTCGATTCTAATCTATCACTCCGATTTGCAAACGGATTTCACTGAAGCTGTAACTTTCATCCCAGAACATAGTTTAGGGGCCATTACCTCTTCAACTATAGTCATTTTTCTTTCGATTGCAAACGTAACCAGTTTTTCAATGGTGTAATGGTTTAACATAGAAAACTTACCGTTGGCTCTCGATTCTAATCTATCACTCCGATTTGCAAACGGATTTCACTGAAGCTGTAACTTTCATCCCAGAACATAGTTTAGGGGCCATTACCTCTTCAACTATAGTCATTTTTCTTTCGATTGCAAACGTAACCAGTTTTTCAATGGTGTAATGGTTTAACATAGAAAACTTACCGTTGGCTCTCGATTCTAATCTATCACTCCGATTTGCAAACGGATTTCACTGAAGCTGTAACTTTCATCCCAGAACATAGTTTAGGGGCCATTACCTCTTCAACTATAGTCATTTTTCTTTCGATTGCAAACGTAACCAGTTTTTCAATGGTGTAATGGTTTAACATAGAAAACTTACCGTTGGCTCTCGATTCTAATCTATCACTCCGATTTGCAAACGGATTTCACTGAAGCTGTAACTTTCATCCCAGAACATAGTTTAGGGGCCATTACCTCTTCAACTATAGTCATTTTTCTTTCGATTGCAAACGTAACCAGTTTTTCAATGGTGTAATGGTTTAACATAGAAAACTTACCGTTGGCTCTCGATTCTAATCTATCACTCCGATTTGCAAACGGATTTCACTGAAGCTGTAACTTTCATCCCAGAACATAGTTTAGGGGCCATTACCTCTTCAACTATAGTCATTTTTCTTTCGATTGCAAACGTAACCAGTTTTTCAATGGTGTAATGGTTTAACATAGAAAACTTACCGTTGGCTCTCGATTCTAATCTATCACTCCGATTTGCAAACGGATTTCACTGAAGCTGTAACTTTCATCCCAGAACATAGTTTAGGGGCCATTACCTCTTCAACTATAGTCATTTTTCTTTCGATTGCAAACGTAACCAGTTTTTCAATGGTGTAATGGTTTAACATAGAAAACTTACCGTTGGCTCTCGATTCTAATCTATCACTCCGATTTGCAAACGGATTTCACTGAAGCTGTAACTTTCATCCCAGAACATAGTTTAGGGGCCATTACCTCTTCAACTATAGTCATTTTTCTTTCGATTGCAAACGTAACCAGTTTTTCAATGGTGTAATGGTTTAACATAGAAAACTTACCGTTGGCTCTCGATTCTAATCTATCACTCCGATTTGCAAACGGATTTCACTGAAGCTGTAACTTTCATCCCAGAACATAGTTTAGGGGCCATTACCTCTTCAACTATAGTCATTTTTCTTTCGATTGCAAACGTAACCAGTTTTTCAATGGTGTAATGGTTTAACATAGAAAACTTACCGTTGGCTCTCGATTCTAATCTATCACTCCGATTTGCAAACGGATTTCACTGAAGCTGTAACTTTCATCCCAGAACATAGTTTAGGGGCCATTACCTCTTCAACTATAGTCATTTTTCTTTCGATTGCAAACGTAACCAGTTTTTCAATGGTGTAATGGTTTAACATAGAAAACTTACCGTTGGCTCTCGATTCTAATCTATCACTCCGATTTGCAAACGGATTTCACTGAAGCTGTAACTTTCATCCCAGAACATAGTTTAGGGGCCATTACCTCTTCAACTATAGTCATTTTTCTTTCGATTGCAAACGTAACCAGTTTTTCAATGGTGTAATGGTTTAACATAGAAAACTTACCGTTGGCTCTCGATTCTAATCTATCACTCCGATTTGCAAACGGATTTCACTGAAGCTGTAACTTTCATCCCAGAACATAGTTTAGGGGCCATTACCTCTTCAACTATAGTCATTTTTCTTTCGATTGCAAACGTAACCAGTTTTTCAATGGTGTAATGGTTTAACATAGAAAACTTACCGTTGGCTCTCGATTCTAATCTATCACTCCGATTTGCAAACGGATTTCACTGAAGCTGTAACTTTCATCCCAGAACATAGTTTAGGGGCCATTACCTCTTCAACTATAGTCATTTTTCTTTCGATTGCAAACGTAACCAGTTTTTCAATGGTGTAATGGTTTAACATAGAAAACTTACCGTTGGCTCTCGATTCTAATCTATCACTCCGATTTGCAAACGGATTTCACTGAAGCTGTAACTTTCATCCCAGAACATAGTTTAGGGGCCATTACCTCTTCAACTATAGTCATTTTTCTTTCGATTGCAAACGTAACCAGTTTTTCAATGGTGTAATGGTTTAACATAGAAAACTTACCGTTGGCTCTCGATTCTAATCTATCACTCCGATTTGCAAACGGATTTCACTGAAGCTGTAACTTTCATCCCAGAACATAGTTTAGGGGCCATTACCTCTTCAACTATAGTCATTTTTCTTTCGATTGCAAACGTAACCAGTTTTTCAATGGTGTAATGGTTTAACATAGAAAACTTACCGTTGGCTCTCGATTCTAATCTATCACTCCGATTTGCAAACGGATTTCACTGAAGCTGTAACTTTCATCCCAGAACATAGTTTAGGGGCCATTACCTCTTCAACTATAGTCATTTTTCTTTCGATTGCAAACGTAACCAGTTTTTCAATGGTGTAATGGTTTAACATAGAAAACTTACCGTTGGCTCTCGATTCTAATCTATCACTCCGATTTGCAAACGGATTTCACTGAAGCTGTAACTTTCATCCCAGAACATAGTTTAGGGGCCATTACCTCTTCAACTATAGTCATTTTTCTTTCGATTGCAAACGTAACCAGTTTTTCAATGGTGTAATGGTTTAACATAGAAAACTTACCGTTGGCTCTCGATTCTAATCTATCACTCCGATTTGCAAACGGATTTCACTGAAGCTGTAACTTTCATCCCAGAACATAGTTTAGGGGCCATTACCTCTTCAACTATAGTCATTTTTCTTTCGATTGCAAACGTAACCAGTTTTTCAATGGTGTAATGGTTTAACATAGAAAACTTACCGTTGGCTCTCGATTCTAATCTATCACTCCGATTTGCAAACGGATTTCACTGAAGCTGTAACTTTCATCCCAGAACATAGTTTAGGGGCCATTACCTCTTCAACTATAGTCATTTTTCTTTCGATTGCAAACGTAACCAGTTTTTCAATGGTGTAATGGTTTAACATAGAAAACTTACCGTTGGCTCTCGATTCTAATCTATCACTCCGATTTGCAAACGGATTTCACTGAAGCTGTAACTTTCATCCCAGAACATAGTTTAGGGGCCATTACCTCTTCAACTATAGTCATTTTTCTTTCGATTGCAAACGTAACCAGTTTTTCAATGGTGTAATGGTTTAACATAGAAAACTTACCGTTGGCTCTCGATTCTAATCTATCACTCCGATTTGCAAACGGATTTCACTGAAGCTGTAACTTTCATCCCAGAACATAGTTTAGGGGCCATTACCTCTTCAACTATAGTCATTTTTCTTTCGATTGCAAACGTAACCAGTTTTTCAATGGTGTAATGGTTTAACATAGAAAACTTACCGTTGGCTCTCGATTCTAATCTATCACTCCGATTTGCAAACGGATTTCACTGAAGCTGTAACTTTCATCCCAGAACATAGTTTAGGGGCCATTACCTCTTCAACTATAGTCATTTTTCTTTCGATTGCAAACGTAACCAGTTTTTCAATGGTGTAATGGTTTAACATAGAAAACTTACCGTTGGCTCTCGATTCTAATCTATCACTCCGATTTGCAAACGGATTTCACTGAAGCTGTAACTTTCATCCCAGAACATAGTTTAGGGGCCATTACCTCTTCAACTATAGTCATTTTTCTTTCGATTGCAAACGTAACCAGTTTTTCAATGGTGTAATGGTTTAACATAGAAAACTTACCGTTGGCTCTCGATTCTAATCTATCACTCCGATTTGCAAACGGATTTCACTGAAGCTGTAACTTTCATCCCAGAACATAGTTTAGGGGCCATTACCTCTTCAACTATAGTCATTTTTCTTTCGATTGCAAACGTAACCAGTTTTTCAATGGTGTAATGGTTTAACATAGAAAACTTACCGTTGGCTCTCGATTCTAATCTATCACTCCGATTTGCAAACGGATTTCACTGAAGCTGTAACTTTCATCCCAGAACATAGTTTAGGGGCCATTACCTCTTCAACTATAGTCATTTTTCTTTCGATTGCAAACGTAACCAGTTTTTCAATGGTGTAATGGTTTAACATAGAAAACTTACCGTTGGCTCTCGATTCTAATCTATCACTCCGATTTGCAAACGGATTTCACTGAAGCTGTAACTTTCATCCCAGAACATAGTTTAGGGGCCATTAACTCTTCAACTATAGTCATTTTTCTTTCGATTGCAAACGTAACCAGTTTTTCAATGGTGTAATGGTTTAACATAGAAAACTTACCGTTGGCTCTCGATTCTAATCTATCACTCCGATTTGCAAACGGATTTCACTGAAGCTGTAACTTTCATCCCAGAACATAGTTTAGGGGCCATTACCTCTTCAACTATAGTCATTTTTCTTTCGATTGCAAACGTAACCAGTTTTTCAATGGTGTAATGGTTTAACATAGAAAACTTACCGTTGGCTCTCGATTCTAATCTATCACTCCGATTTGCAAACGGATTTCACTGAAGCTGTAACTTTCATCCCAGAACATAGTTTAGGGGCCATTACCTCTTCAACTATAGTCATTTTTCTTTCGATTGCAAACGTAACCAGTTTTTCAATGGTGTAATGGTTTAACATAGAAAACTTACCGTTGGCTCTCGATTCTAATCTATCACTCCGATTTGCAAACGGATTTCACTGAAGCTGTAACTTTCATCCCAGAACATAGTTTAGGGGCCATTACCTCTTCAACTATAGTCATTTTTCTTTCGATTGCAAACGTAACCAGTTTTTCAATGGTGTAATGGTTTAACATAGAAAACTTACCGTTGGCTCTCGATTCTAATCTATCACTCCGATTTGCAAACGGATTTCACTGAAGCTGTAACTTTCATCCCAGAACATAGTTTAGGGGCCATTACCTCTTCAACTATAGTCATTTTTCTTTCGATTGCAAACGTAACCAGTTTTTCAATGGTGTAATGGTTTAACATAGAAAACTTACCGTTGGCTCTCGATTCTAATCTATCACTCCGATTTGCAAACGGATTTCACTGAAGCTGTAACTTTCATCCCAGAACATAGTTTAGGGGCCATTACCTCTTCAACTATAGTCATTTTTCTTTCGATTGCAAACGTAACCAGTTTTTCAATGGTGTAATGGTTTAACATAGAAAACTTACCGTTGGCTCTCGATTCTAATCTATCACTCCGATTTGCAAACGGATTTCACTGAAGCTGTAACTTTCATCCCAGAACATAGTTTAGGGGCCATTACCTCTTCAACTATAGTCATTTTTCTTTCGATTGCAAACGTAACCAGTTTTTCAATGGTGTAATGGTTTAACATAGAAAACTTACCGTTGGCTCTCGATTCTAATCTATCACTCCGATTTGCAAACGGATTTCACTGAAGCTGTAACTTTCATCCCAGAACATAGTTTAGGGGCCATTACCTCTTCAACTATAGTCATTTTTCTTTCGATTGCAAACGTAACCAGTTTTTCAATGGTGTAATGGTTTAACATAGAAAACTTACCGTTGGCTCTCGATTCTAATCTATCACTCCGATTTGCAAACGGATTTCACTGAAGCTGTAACTTTCATCCCAGAACATAGTTTAGGGGCCATTACCTCTTCAACTATAGTCATTTTTCTTTCGATTGCAAACGTAACCAGTTTTTCAATGGTGTAATGGTTTAACATAGAAAACTTACCGTTGGCTCTCGATTCTAATCTATCACTCCGATTTGCAAACGGATTTCACTGAAGCTGTAACTTTCATCCCAGAACATAGTTTAGGGGCCATTACCTCTTCAACTATAGTCATTTTTCTTTCGATTGCAAACGTAACCAGTTTTTCAATGGTGTAATGGTTTAACATAGAAAACTTACCGTTGGCTCTCGATTCTAATCTATCACTCCGATTTGCAAACGGATTTCCCTGAAGCTGTAACTTTCATCCCAGAACATAGTTTAGGGGCCATTACCTCTTCAACTATAGTCATTTTTCTTTCGATTGCAAACGTAACCAGTTTTTCAATGGTGTAATGGTTTAACATAGAAAACTTACCGTTGGCTCTCGATTCTAATCTATGTTTCAATAATTTTTATTGAACAGTTTTTGAAAATTTTTAACAACATCAGACTTAATAAATAAGTCTTATATATCTTACATAACATAATATATTACATATATAATCATATATATTAAACAGAATCTCTTGTTATGGGTGTACAAAGTTAGTATACATACAAGCCTGGTTAAGCTATGTTTCTACAGCTCTATTTTGTATGCAGTCCAGAACACCATAGTACAATATTTTCCTCAAATGGACTCAGCTCAACCTGGGAAATGGGGGAATAAAACCACCCTACAGAGATCCCAGGGAGCCGAGCCATTTTTCTATAAATAAAGTGTCTAGCTGTCAATCTTATCCACCCCACTAGATGGTTGACCAGCAACCATCCAGACAGGTTTCTAGGTTAGATTTTAGTATGAATTAGGCAGCAGGACAGGTGAACTAGGCTACAAAAGATAACAACCTTACAAAATCTAGAACATTGTTTTATACTAAACAGTATTCCGTATTATACTTTATTAATAAAGATAGTGAAAACTTAACAGAACATATTCTTCATTCTTCTTCTATTATTATTCTCCATAAACTCAGTATTACCAAAAAAGAACCTAAACCTGAGTCATTTGTTAGCATTGTATCAGAGTGAATTAGAACCAAAATAAGATTTCTATTTTTATTTTTCTCGTTATCTCCAAAAATATGAGAGGAAGAGAACAGAAGTCTTGCATCTATTTATCTCCATATCTGCATACCTTATGTTATTAATAATCAAAAATTTCCGTCTCTGGGTAGATTAAAGACCAATATTCTATCTTTCTCATAAAGGGTTCAAGGACCCCTGTATTCATTGCCCATTTCTTTTCTGCCGATAGATTAAAATTGACTCTCTTAATGATTTCCTCAGCACCAGGTACATATTTAGTTTTCCAATTTTCAGCTAGTAGGATTCTTATAGTTACAAAAATATGGTTGTATAGTATACGTTCTTTTGGTGGTAGATCTATAATATCTAGATGTAATAGGGCCATTTTTGGTGGGATGTGGGATAGGCTTACTGGTAGTTTTTTTAATATTAGCTCAATTTCTTTCCACATTTCTTGTAATTTGGGACATTCCCAGTAAATATGTTCCAAGGTGCCTTCATCTCCACATCCCCTCCAACATAAAGGTGAGACATTGGAGTCAAATTTGGAGATTTTACTCGGAGTCAGGTACCATCTCCATAGCATCTTAAGTAAATTCTCATGATGTGATATACAATGAGAAGCCTTTTTCAGAGATCTCATAGATTTCTCCCAATCTTCCCTTTCTATGTCTTCCCTGAAATATTGTTGCCATTTTGTGAGCTGCCATTGAGGTGAGCCTCCCTTATTTGTCAGCAAGGTTCTGTAAAATATTGCAGTGCCTTTCAGATGCTGCTGGTCTGGGGATAAAAGTTTAGCTATGAGTGGGGGAAATAATATAGGAGTAGGGAAGTGATATTTAAAAAATTTCTGAATTTTTAGATATTTATATTCTTCTGGCCTTGGAATGTCATATTCTTCTACAATATCTTGAAATGCTTTCATCTTTGAGTCTTGGAGTAGTTTATCTACGGTCGTTATTCCTTTCTCTACCCAATTTTCTATGGAAATCTTTTTTATTACATTGTGGATATTACCCAATGGGATAGGTATTTGCTTGGTGGATATAGGATTCTTTGTGCATCTTTGAGTAAAATCCTTCCAAATCTTGACAGTATTAGCTGTAATGGGGTTGGGAATTTTTAATGTTGATTTCCACAGAAGTTTGGTTTCCAGTAAACTCTTATAAGGGACAATAGGATGTTGTAATTGTTCTAGTGTTACCCATTGTTTGTTACTTTCGATCCAAATCTCTCTAGATTGCTCTAAAATAGTTGCTCTATAGTATAGACCAATATCTGGTACTCCAAGGCCCAAGTCAGAAGCATGTAAGGTTAGTATGTCATACGAGAATCTGGGTGATTTGTTACATATTACAAATTTGTTGATCATTTTTTGTATAGGGGTAAAAAATTTCTGGGGTACTTTAACAGGAAGGTTTCTAAATAAATATAATAGTCTAGGGAGGATCATCATTTTTACTGCTGCAACTCTCCCTAGCCATGAAAATTCTAATTTTGCTAATAAATCTAATTGGGTTTTAAGCCCATATATCCAGGGTTCATAATTTGTTTTATAAATTTGGCCAATGGTGGGTGTGATGTAGATACCTAAATATTTAAATGCTTTTTCTGTCCATGAATATTGGGATATTTTTTTAAGAGAGTTTATTGAGTTGGTATCTAAATTACAGGGAAGGATCACAGTTTTATTTTTATTTAGTTTGTAATATGAGACCTCTGAAAAAAGGTTGAGCTCTGATTCTAAATTTGTTAATGATATTTTGGGATCCTGAAGATATAGCAATATGTCATCCGCATATAAACCTAACTTCATCTCTTGCTCTCCAATCTTGACTCCTTTTATTAATTTATTGTCTCTAATTTTTTGAGCAAGTGGCTCCAATGTTAAGATAAAAATTGATGGTGATAAGGGGCAGCCTTGTCTTGTACCGTTAGTGATGTTGAATGGATCAGAAAGAGAGCCTGAAGAGATCACTCTAGCTGAAGGCTTGGTATAGAGGGCCATTATGGCTTGGTGTAAGAAACCATCACAACCGAATTTATTTAGTACAGTGGATAAATATGTCCAGTTTACTCTATCAAAGGCCTTCTCTGCGTCCAAAGAGACTAACAGAGAAGGCCTTTTATTACATTCTAGCTCATGTAATATTGCCAAAACTTTTCTAGTAGCATCACTGGTCATTCTATTTTTAACGAATCCTACCTGATCTAAGTGAATTAGTTTCGGGATTAGGGGGTCTATTCTATTGGCTATTATTTTTGCATAAATTTTTAAATCGACATTTAATAAAGAGATGGGCCTGTAGCTACTGGGGTCAGTTAAATCTTTGTCTTCTTTTGGTATTAGTGAAATTACAGCTTCTAATGATTCTTTAGGGAAGGTACCTAATTTAGCTACTTCGTTATATAGATCTGTTAAGGGGGCTTTCAGCAGATTCATATGTTTCATATAATATTCACCTAGGAAACCATCTATACCTGGGGATTTATTTCTTTTGAGGGATTTGATTGCTCTTTCAACCTCATTCATTTGAAAGGGGATATTAATTTGGTTTTTTTCAAACTCATCTAGTGTGGGAAGATCCACACTATCTAAGTACTTTTTAATTTCTATTTGGGTGGGTTGATGTACTTCTGAATCTTGTTTCAGGTTGTATAGAGATTCATAATAAGTTGCCAAAGCATCTACAATTTCTTTTGGGTGATGCACTGTTAAATTTTTCTTTGGATGTTTTATTTTTTGAATTCTATGAGCTATTCTTCGTCCCTTAATCTTCCTTGCCATAATTTTACCGGCCTTATCCCTATCTGAGTACCAATTTTCTTTCATGATACATTGCCACTTATCATATTGGCAGTGTAGCATTTCACTAAGTTCCTTTCTCTTTTCTTCTACTTTAGGTATTAGGGTCACTTCCTTTTTATCGAATATGGCCTTCTCCATAATTTTGATTTCTTTTAAGATATTATTATATTTTTCCTTTCTTTTTCTTTTTTCTATGGAGCCTTGTTGTATAAATACTCCTCTTATAAATGCCTTATGGGCATTCCATATAGTAGCTTTCGATACGTCCTTACTATTGTTTAGCTCAAAGTATTCTTCTATTTTTTGTTTAATTTGTGGGGCTGATTGTTCTGAGTATAAAATATATTTATTCATTTTCCATGTATAAGTAGGGGGTGGGGAGCCTAACACTTGTAATTCAAATACTATAGGGGAATGATCTGACCACGTTCTTGTATTAATATTAATTTTTTTAATTAAAGGGAGTGTGAATTTGTCTGTAAACAAGTAGTCTATTCTATTATAAGATTTGAAAACCGGTGAATAATGAGTGTAGTCAGTCTCTCCTGGATGCAGACATCTCCAGACATCATATAACTCATGGTTCATAAGGGTAGGTCGTAAGGTAGAGGGAAATTTTTTCTTCTGATATGAGCAATCTATCAATGGGTCAACTACTAAATTAAAATCACCTGTAACTAATAAATTACCTTTGGACATTTTATCAATTTTTTTAAATTTCTTGTTCAAAAATCTAATTTGGCCACTATTTGGGACATATATGTTGACTATTGTATACAGTTGAGTATCTATTTTCCCAACCAAAACAATCATTCTACCATCTTTGCTACTGAATGATTCTTGCAATTCAAATCCTATTGAATCTTTTATTGCTATACATACCCCTGCCTTTTTCTTTGTTTTTAGTGTAGAGTGAAATATAGTAGAAAACTGATATAACTTGAACTTGGCAGACCCCTCTTTGTTAAGATGGGTCTCCTGCAAGCACATCACATCAGCTCCCTCGTCTTTACTTAGTTTTTGGGTCAGATATCTCTTTCTGTGCGAGTTCAGCCCTCTCACATTTAGAGATACAATTTTAATGGTTCTGGACATACATACAAAAAATAATGCACTTACATTTGGTGGTAATCAAGGTTCTAATTGACGTGTTCATGGTATCTTGTTTAGTTTTCTTGGAGAAAATACAATTATAAGCATGTACTAAAAAGGTGGGAGAAAAAGAAGTTAATGCATGCAATATTGAAAAATGAGCCTTTTTGCATATTTTTTTACGTCTCTGCGATAAGCAGTGAAAAGATTGTTGCGGGCTCAAAAATGGAAAAAATGACATATTCTTTGCTATAAAATATAAAATTTCAGTTAAATCAGTGAAATATGCATAAACAGGTATAAAGAATCTAAAAAGTCTAGATTTCGCAAAAATATTAGGAATAGTATCCTCATCAAAAACAGTCCAACCTAGAGGAAAAAACATAAAAATTACAACAACAAAAACAACATAATATAAAACAAACAAGAAAAACTGATGACCTATCCAGGTCATAACATCAGAAACTTAGCCCACAGCCGTGGGCTATATGTGTGAACAATTCTCCTCCTCCTCAAGATGGTATCCGGGAAGAATAAAAAGAAAGTATGGAGAAGAGTTCTCTGGGGGGGAAAGTTTGTGAAAAAAGAACACTGAGTATCCCATCATGTTTCAAGTGTCTTTTGCTTCAGCAACAGAGGATTTTCCAGCTTCCTCCTTATCGTCAGCTGCAGGAGTGGTGTCCATAGATTGGATATATGGTCTGTGCTTTGGAGCCGAGATCTGCATGTTCCAATTTGCAATCTTGTCCAGGCCTTCTTGAGGTGTATGAAATATATATCTGGTTCCTTGTCTTGTTACTCTCAGTTTTGTGGGGAAACCCCATGAGTATTCTATTTTGTTGGCTCTTAAAGTAGTGGTGACAGTAGAAAAAGCTCTTCTTGCTTTAAGAGTGTTTTGTGACAAGTCTGAGTATAGGATTAAATCTTGGTATGGTTTTGGCAGTCTCTGGCCTTTTCTAGTAGTGTCCAAGAAAGCTTCTTTAATATGGTAGTAATGTACCCGCATGATCACATCCCTTGGTACATTTGGGCCCAAGTGAGCAGGCTTAGGCAGCCTATGTACTCTGTCTACGATTCTATCAATGTCAGAAGATGTTGGCAAAGTTGTTTTTAACACGTCTCCCACATAGTCTCTAAGCTGACTTGTAGTTACATTTTCAGGAATTCCTCTCAACTTGATATTGTTTCTCCTATTTCTATCTTCTGCATCTGTCTGTTTTTCTTTTAGTTCCTTTACCTCCACAGCTAAAGCTTCATGAGACTCTACCAGCTCGTTGTATGCCACTGTAACCACCTTCAGTTTCTCTTCTAACCCAAAGACTCTTTTGTCTGTTTTAATGGCAATAGTTGTCATGGCTTCTGTCATTGCCTGCATATCACATTGCCAAGCTGATCTAAAAGTTTGCATTAGACCCTTCATCATTGCTAGTGTAAGTGGCTGATCAGTCTCAGGGATGTCAAGGAAGGGGTCTGTATAGCTGGTCTCTGGAGATGATGTTATTACAGCTTGGCCTACCTCTTTCCGTATGCTTTCCGTGTCTTTTTTCCGGAATTCCGTATTAAATTCCGGAATTCCTCCTTGCTTCAGCGGACTTCTGCTTCTGGAAGCTGGGGACTCTGGGGTGCTAAGGAAGGAGCTTCTAGGTGGCAAGGTGGTGTGGGTGGTGTGGGTGGGTGACATTTGGCCATGTCTAAGGGCATCAAAACGTCCTGGATGCGCTGGAATCCGCTGTGCTGTACCTTGGTATTGTCCCCTGTCCTCATGGCGGGCGCCATCTTGCTCTTCTTCCTCAAAAAGATCAAGCAGTCTTCTTGGTCTGGGAATATAAGTTTTCCTCCTGGGTTGCACTCTGGTCCACTCCGGGGAGTCTCTGTGACGATCCTCTGCCATTTTTAGCGGTGGATGGGTGCTGTGGAAGTCGCAGTGAGCCGCTTTGTCAGTGTCCTTTACAGAGCTGATGGATCAGACAGCCACCATGCTCTGTAGCCACGCCCCCTCCTCGATTCTAATCTATCACTCCGATTTGCAAACGGATTTCACTGAAGCTGTAACTTTCATCCCAGAACATAGTTTAGGGGCCATTACCTCTTCAACTATAGTCATTTTTCTTTCGATTGCAAACGTAACCAGTTTTTCAATGGTGTAATGGTTTAACATAGAAAACTTACCGTTGGCTCTCGATTCTAATCTATCACTCCGATTTGCAAACGGATTTCACTGAAGCTGTAACTTTCATCCCAGAACATAGTTTAGGGGCCATTACCTCTTCAACTATAGTCATTTTTCTTTCGATTGCAAACGTAACCAGTTTTTCAATGGTGTAATGGTTTAACATAGAAAACTTATCGTTGGCTCTAGATTCTAATCTATCACTCCGATTTGCAAACGGATTTCACTGAAGCTGTAACTTTCATCCCAGAACATAGTTTAGGGGCCATTACCTCTTCAACTATAGTCATTTTTCTTTCGATTGCAAACGTAACCAGTTTTTCAATGGTGTAATGGTTTAACATAGAAAACTTACCGTTGGCTCTCGATTCTAATCTATCACTCCGATTTGCAAACGGATTTCACTGAAGCTGTAACTTTCATCCCAGAACATAGTTTAGGGGCCATTACCTCTTCAACTATAGTCATTTTTCTTTCGATTGCAAACGTAACCAGTTTTTCAATGGTGTAATGGTTTAACATAGAAAACTTACCGTTGGCTCTCGATTCTAATCTATCACTCCGATTTGCAAACGGATTTCACTGAAGCTGTAACTTTCATCCCAGAACATAGTTTAGGGGCCATTTACCTCTTCAACTATAGTCATTTTTCTTTCGATTGCAAACGTAACCAGTTTTTCAATGGTGTAATGGTTTAACATAGAAAACTTACCGTTGGCTCTCGATTCTAATCTATCACTCCGATTTGCAAACGGATTTCACTGAAGCTGTAACTTTCATCCCAGAACATAGTTTAGGGGCCATTACCTCTTCAACTATAGTCATTTTTCTTTCGATTGCAAACGTAACCAGTTTTTCAATGGTGTAATGGTTTAACATAGAAAACTTACCGTTGGCTCTCGATTCTAATCTATCACTCCGATTTGCAAACGGATTTCACTGAAGCTGTAACTTTCATCCCAGAACATAGTTTAGGGGCCATTACCTCTTCAACTATAGTCATTTTTCTTTCGATTGCAAACGTAACCAGTTTTTCAATGGTGTAATGGTTTAACATAGAAAACTTACCGTTGGCTCTCGATTCTAATCTATCACTCCGATTTGCAAACGGATTTCACTGAAGCTGTAACTTTCATCCCAGAACATAGTTTAGGGGCCATTACCTCTTCAACTATAGTCATTTTTCTTTCGATTGCAAACGTAACCAGTTTTTCAATGGTGTAATGGTTTAACATAGAAAACTTACCGTTGGCTCTCGATTCTAATCTATCACTCCGATTTGCAAACGGATTTCACTGAAGCTGTAACTTTCATCCCAGAACATAGTTTAGGGGCCATTACCTCTTCAACTATAGTCATTTTTCTTTCGATTGCAAACGTAACCAGTTTTTCAATGGTGTAATGGTTTAACATAGAAAACTTACCGTTGGCTCTCGATTCTAATCTATCACTCCGATTTGCAAACGGATTTCACTGAAGCTGTAACTTTCATCCCAGAACATAGTTTAGGGGCCATTACCTCTTCAACTATAGTCATTTTTCTTTCGATTGCAAACGTAACCAGTTTTTCAATGGTGTAATGGTTTAACATAGAAAACTTACCGTTGGCTCTCGATTCTAATCTATCACTCCGATTTGCAAACGGATTTCACTGAAGCTGTAACTTTCATCCCAGAACATAGTTTAGGGGCCATTACCTCTTCAACTATAGTCATTTTTCTTTCGATTGCAAACGTAACCAGTTTTTCAATGGTGTAATGGTTTAACATAGAAAACTTACCGTTGGCTCTCGATTCTAATCTATCACTCCGATTTGCAAACGGATTTCACTGAAGCTGTAACTTTCATCCCAGAACATAGTTTAGGGGCCATTACCTCTTCAACTATAGTCATTTTTCTTTCGATTGCAAACGTAACCAGTTTTTCAATGGTGTAATGGTTTAACATAGAAAACTTACCGTTGGCTCTCGATTCTAATCTATCACTCCGATTTGCAAACGGATTTCACTGAAGCTGTAACTTTCATCCCAGAACATAGTTTAGGGGCCATTACCTCTTCAACTATAGTCATTTTTCTTTCGATTGCAAACGTAACCAGTTTTTCAATGGTGTAATGGTTTAACATAGAAAACTTACCGTTGGCTCTCGATTCTAATCTATCACTCCGATTTGCAAACGGATTTCACTGAAGCTGTAACTTTCATCCCAGAACATAGTTTAGGGGCCATTACCTCTTCAACTATAGTCATTTTTCTTTCGATTGCAAACGTAACCAGTTTTTCAATGGTGTAATGGTTTAACATAGAAAACTTACCGTTGGCTCTCGATTCTAATCT